>NC_090727.1:174965223-174971435 GCF_036898095.1 Palaemon carinicauda | reverse complement strand
ATTAACTCTGCCTTTGGCTCTTTTGTTGTCTCTTTAATTATTTATTGCCGCCTCGAGAGATTTTGATTAACATTTGTTGACATAACCTCCTACGTAAGGGCCGGAATTAATATTTTCGCAGCTTGGTTCCAGGCTATATGCTCCAAGGTAGACATTATTTTTCCCTCCTAGACGCCTTCTCATTTACTTCTGTATACACAGGGTTTTGAAGTAATCGCGCTGATCTGCTATTGATTTTATGCTTAAACTTGCTATTTTCTACTGTTTTCTTCAGTGAATTAAAAGAATGAAAATACAATTAAGTGCCAAATTTAAAGGTCAAATGCGAGCGGCAACGGACTGCAATGGGGTCTAAGAACCAAATAGGCAAATGAGTGATCAAGGAACTTGACTAGCGCGAAAGCAAAAAAGACGGATTATCAAAAATGATATTCAAAAGAATTTCGGTCTCAAAACCCCTTCTGACGATATTTAGTGGTCCTTTTCGATAATATTTAGTGGTCCTTATCGAACCACGGAGAGAATAAATTTTATTCTAAGGGCAGCCCCGTGGATTCCATGATAACAATTGGAGATTTACAAAAAACTCACCTGGGTTCACTTTCCAAGCATAAATCTGTTCCTTTGGAAAAATTCCCATATATTCTTAAGGAATTCCTATTGAGATTCGATTAAAATGATATAGGAGTTACCTTCCTTTCACATAATGAAACCCTCATAAATGATGATCATGATTTTGTTATGGTAATTTTATTTTATAAATGTGACAAAGGTGATGAGACCATGGTATGAATCAATACATTCTTACTGACTGTACACGATGTGACTCCATACCAAATTTGGATATTATATAGAATAACCAATCTAGGAGATAATACAAAAAACATACAGGCAAGACATATGTCTCCTCTCTTGTTGCAACACAAATTCATCAGAGAAACTTCATAATTACGGCTTCAAAGAGAAGAGAGATTCGAGAACAAGAGAGACACCCTCTCATTTCCTGCCAATAAAAATTAAACAAAGAAAATAATCCCTTGATGTATACCTCAATGGAAACGGGATCACAGAACTTCTTGGCTTCATAAACAATATCTTAGGAGAGTTGGCCAAGAAAATAGAGCAATTAGGACATAACTGCATTGTTAAGGGATTACATCTGCATGATAGAATGAGACTAATGAGGGTTATTACCTCAAAGATATTATTTTCCAGATTATACATATTTCAGGGTTCAAGGTTAATACGTTTCTAGGTATGGTTTATAAACGCGTGTATACACACACACACACACATATATATATATATATATATATATATATATATATATATATATATATATATACATAAATATATGTGTGTGTGTGTGACTGTGTGTGGGCATGTATATATACACATATGTAAATATCTGAGTATATATATATATATATATATATATATATATATATATATATATATATATATATATATATGTGTGTGTGTGTATGTGTGGGTGTATATATACACATATAAAATATCTGAGTAAATGTATATATATATATATATATATATATATATATATATATATATATATATATATTAAAATACACGCAGAGACACTAAAAACACTCTCGGACCTGTACCACTACAGAGATTATCCTTGTCCCTTTTTGCTTGAAGGGAGTGTATAATTAAAATCCCGTTGGATCTTCAAAGTTGGTGCCTGGATAGCTATGCTTACAGCTTAATTCATTATAGGTCTGTCTAGTTGTTCTCCTTATGAAAACTCTGGGATCCGTCAATAAATTCTTACAGAAAGGTTTACCGGTCGCAGACAACAATATAGTATTAGTTTATTACCCCAAAACCTTTGAGGGCCAGCATTCATCTTTGGACTGTAGTGGTAGTGTGTCATATACAATCTTTTCAGAGATTTTTACAATGAAATATAGAATACATTGGTACACACTTCCTTTGGTCCTTTTGGGACGGTGTTTTTTCATCACAAAAATTGCAGTTAGGTTGGGCTTGCTATATATTATAAGTTTTACCTTCTAGTGACGGGTTTTCGAGGCAACACCTCAATTGAAGATTCCTTGCAAGGTCAGGGCTTCATCTTTGTAGGCCAAACCAAAGCTAAGACAGTGGTAGATGATAAGGCTTTTGTCTTCTTCATTAGTTTTTGTCGTTGTGGGTTGTTGAACTTCGCTGAATTTCTTCCTTATGGACTCTTCTATCATGATGTCGGTATATCCGTTATTTGTTAGTAGTTGTCGAAATCAGTTTAGTTCGGTATCTACATCTTTCCAAGTTTTGCTGAGTATGAATCCTCTTCTGACGTAAGCACTTATTACACACTTTTCGTATGTTTCAGGGCATTCGCCTCTGGCCTTTATGCATCTTCCTCTGTTGGTTAATTTAGTGTGTACCAATATCTTGAATTGGTCATTTTGTGGTTTAACTACGATATCGAAGAAAGGAAGGGTTTTTTAGTGTATTCAGTTGTGAAATTAAGTACGGAATTTCTCCTAAGCTTGTCAGCCTGCTCATCTGTTTCTCCTTTGTTATTTTGGTCATAATGAATATGTCATCGTAATAATGTCCATAGAATTTTGGCTTCTTATGTTCTTTGAAGGTCTTTACTTTGACAGAGTCCCAACAGGAGACCCCATGGCTACACCATCTATTTGTCGAAATAATTTTCCACAGTGAGAGAGGCTAAGACTCCCTAACTGGACGTCATCCGGTTCGGAACTTTTATTGGAAAAAGTTACTTTCTAGGAGACCAAGAAGAAACGGGTTTAGGACGACAGCTAGACCTACTTAGCGGGCCTCTTAATCCAGCTTCGGATTCCCTCCCAGCCATTATTGCTGCTTCATCTCATCATCATCTTGTCCGTCCATCTATGTCATGCAATCCAATACGTATACCCCGCTTTAACAAATGTAATCCAGCAATCCTTGTGCCACCTATGGACTGCCAACACATTAGAGTTGGGTTAATCTACATCAATCCATCAATCTTCTCTAAGAACATCCTCAGATATGGGTAGTGGTCCCATGCTGAATCCATATACTCTATCTAGTATTATCTTATGGTTTCCTCGAAAAGGACTTTGTGAATAGGCTTTTCACATCAAGAAAGGCAATGGCTTCTTCAAGTCCTATTTCTTGTAATAAATCAATTCTGATTTTAATTAGTAGGCGCCAAGTATGTAGGGGATGACGATATTATTTAAGATTTTCGCTCTTTTGGTGGTAGGTGAATTGATCTGAGAGAGGATGGGTCTGAGGCGGTTCCCTATCTTATGAGCTTTCACCGTACCATGGCAGTACCCTAGGGCATAGTCACTTATAATTTGGGGAAATTTCGTGGTGTTCTGTTGATTTTTGCCCCTGGTTATGAGCGAGGACATTTTCTTTTTCAGTTCTTAGGTTGGATCTTTCATCAGTTGCTGGAACTTGGGTCAGTCCAGTAGAATTCTGTCCGTCTTCTCAATGTATTCTCACTTTTTCATCATTGCATAGACCGAGGAGCTATCACCTCCGTAAATTGACGTCAGGGTTTGCACAAGCTTTTGGCAGCTTTTTTCTTTTTTTTTCCAAATATAGTTTATTGCAGAGTATTCTTCTCTGGCGTCCAGCTTCTCGCATGATTTCTTCGATGAGGGTCGATGTTTGCTCTATTTGGCCTTCGCTCTATATCTTCTAAGTGCAGTTTCTTTATGTAATGACAATATAGACCTAAGTTTAGAAGTGACTGTTAGTCATTTGTCAGATCGATTCCTGCCAGATTTATGAAGCTATCTGGGCGGTTTTCATTTCTAACAGGTCCCCCGTTGAGTATTAATTTCTTTTTGTGTCATTGTTACCGTTTGCGCGCGGCTTCTCATCTCTAGCTCCGCTAAGTTGCCGGCGATTTATTGGAATTCCGTTGAGGTGGTGCGGCCGAAAGCTTTCCATCATCCTGTTCTCTCGGCTTCAATTTCCTTTAATGGTTTTGGGGTTTCTTTGATGAGTTGTCGGAGAATCTTCTCTACCTCCCTCCAACGTATTTCTGCCCGGTCACTGTTCTTGATGCTTTTGGGACACAGCTTCTTTCTATTACAATTTACATTAAAGGAGATTGCCTTAGTGACGTCAATTGGTTTCCTAAAGGAATCCTTGAATTTCCTAAGCTTCTTTAAGCTTTCAAGAGTAAGCCTTTGGTTAAAGAAACGATGATTATTCCTTCTTCATATTTCATCCCCTACAGCTCAGTTTCGACAAAACTATGTCTTTACCAATCGATTACCGGTTAACATAAGTTTATCATTCCTATTCAAGTATGAGCTTCTACACAAGTTATAATTAATTATATTGAGATTATACTCTAAATGAATAAAAAAGTTTATATATATAATATAAATGCGTATAGACATAAAATTGTATATATATATATATATATATATATATATATATATATATATATATATATATATATATATACGGTTCTAGGACATTTGCGTACTGGACGTTTGCGTCCCAGACAGTTGTGTCCCGGACAATTGCGTCCCGGACATTTGCGTACCTGTATGTGTGTTTTACTGATTCTGTAAAGCTTTTTATCTTTACCTTTACTCTATACTTTTACACAGTAATTTTATTTATACCTTTATCCACCCTGAAGATGCATATGTTTTAATAGCATCAAATAATTTAGATTCTTACTTCATGCTTTGACAATAATTATACCTTTAGCCATACCGGACACGAAAGGACATATATATATATATATATATATATATATATATATATATGTATATATATAGATATGTATATATATATATATATATATATATATATATATATATATATATAATATACATAATATATATTTATATATATATAATATATAATATATATATATATATATATATATAGAGAGAGAGAGAGAGAGAGAGAGAGAGAGAGAGAGAGAGAGAGAGAGAGAGAGAGAGATCAATATTACATTTGCACGATTTATCATCTTTAAAAATTTATAAAATTTAAAATTTTTATGCATATGTATATACCATGAATTTTCTATCAGTCTAAAAAGATTAGGTCATATTTCTTTACTAATGACTTAGGATAGATACTATCAAGCTCAAACTTAAAAGGTATGTATGTTATGAGCAACTCCTCGTAAGAAAGAAAATTTGTTTTCAGAATTGTACTGATCAATCAATTACTATAGGCGAATAGTGACCATCTTATTTCTCATTAGAAGAAAATCTAGAAATTAATGAAATTGTACAATATATTTCCCAAGTAAAAAAAAATAGCCTAGCAACTTGCCACTATGTAACCGAAGTAAATAAAAAAGAAACTAAGGTTGAACTTCCTTGAATTAAATGTCTCTTTTGCTTCTACAGAAATCAGGAATTGTTTTCAAAAGGTCTACGTAAACACAAAAGTAAAATGATAGTTAAGTACAGTAATTTTCAGTTCTGTACTTCAGTGGTTTTATGCCATATATCTTAAATACAGTAATTAGTAGTTTTGTAATCGAGCTATAACATACATACATACATACTTACATACATATATACATGCATACAGACATACAGATAGACAGAGAGTCACTTTCGTATCTTTTATCAAATATTATCTGATCACTAAAAACAAGTACAGGTGCGCAAATTGCCGGGACGAAAAAGTCCGGGGACGCAATTGCCCGGGACAGAACTGTCCGGGACGCAAATGTCCTATACGCAATTGTCCTACCACCATATATATATATATATATGTATATATATATATATATATATATATATATACATATATATGTATATATATAAATATATATATACGCACATATATATACACACATATATATATACGCACATATACACACACACACACATATATATATATATATATATATATATATATATAATATATATATACAGTGGTACCTCTACATACGAATTTAATCCGTTCCAGAACCAACTTCGGATGTAGAAAATGTTCGGATGTAGAAACGAATTTTCCCATAAGAATACATTGAAATAGGATTAATCCGTGGTTGAGCCCAAAAACCTATGATATCTTCTTAATAAACTACTACACATAATTTCCCATGAGAATAATGCACACTAAATTAGATAATAGACATGCAAATAAGAAGAATTAGCAAAAAATTATAAATAAGAAACGGGTTTTTAGCGTCACTTTACCTTAGAAACTCCAGCGCAGGTGTTGTTGGTCTT
>NC_090727.1:174925223-174957723 GCF_036898095.1 Palaemon carinicauda | reverse complement strand
TGACATTCGTAAACGCAATCACACAAAAATTGAGGAATCACTAAACAATGGAAGAATCAGCACATTGATGAAAAGCAGATTTGGAATAGGACGTCAACAGATGTTAGTTTCATAGGATGAAAATAGAAATATTATCAACAATACAGATGGAGTGATAAAAATTGCAGAGGATTTCTATATAATGCTATACAATACTGGTATAAAAATAATTTTGTTGATAGATATAATGAAACACCTGATCCGGTACCAAACGTAACAGTACCAAAAGTAAAGAAAGCGATAAATGGCAGGTAAAGAGGCCTAGCAGCAGAAGATGGACTAACAACTGATTTAATAATAGTTGGAGGCAATTCATAGTAATAAAGCTCACTGAACATTACACAAAATGTCTGCAAGGATGCTCTATACCTAGAGTTTCGAAAAACTTATCATTAGACCTGAAAAATTACCAGACAATATGTTCACTCTCAATAACATATAAAATGGTTACAAAGATCATGAAAAGAGCATACAAGCTTTATTATTGGATATTCAACAACTGACTACAGCCAAGTAATCAACCTGCTAATAGAAAAATAAGCAGACTATAACAAACTGGTACGTATGGCATTCATAGACTATGAGATAGCCTTTGATTCTGTCAAAACTTCAGCAGTAATGACACCCCTCCAATGACAATGAATAGCAGAATCTTATGTTAGAAAACGTGAAGATATCGATATGGGAAGTACAACAATCCTATAACAACATGAAGATGTGAAAAAACACTTAATTAAACCGGGAGATGCATCTCTCCTAAATTATTCATAGCTTGCTTAGAAGATTTTTTTAAGAACTTAGATGGAGAAAATGTAAGAATTAACATTAATAAGGATTTCATTAACAACTTAAGATTTGCAGATGAGATAGTTCTGTTTAGTGAATTATGGGAGGAATTACAAAAGATGATTGAATATTTGAGTAGAGAAAGCAGAAATGTAGGAATGAATATTGATCTAAATAAAGCTGATAATGTTCAATGAAAATGCAGAAACAACAAAGAGTTAAGGATAAACCTCTAGAGGTTGTTAATGAATATACACACTTAAGTCAGACAGTGTTTCCCCAGGACATGAGACCAAAATTAAAAGAAGGATAAGCATGGGATGAAGAGCTTTTGGTAAACAAAATGAGATTAAGAAAATCAAAATGCTACTCTCACAAAATAAAAAGCATTTAACCAGAGGGTTCTACCTGTATTAACTTATGCATCAGAAACCTGCAGCCTTACTAAAGCCTTAGAACATGAGCTAGTACAACTCAAAGAGCAATGAAAAATAATGATGGGATTAAAGCTAAGAATGAAAATGAATAACATGGACACAAGAGCAAACTATAGTAGATGATATTCTAACAACATGAAAGAAAAAGAAATGGACATGGTTAGGACATACAATAAGAATGACAGATAACAGATAGACATTAAGAATAACGGAATGTGTCCCTAGAGATTGCAAAAGATGCCAGGGAAAAAACAGAACACAAGGGCTTAATGAAGGTATACTTGCGGGTATAAACTGGCATTGAAAGACTGAACACGCGTGAGTGGAAGGACATGCCTCAAACTTTTGTTCTGCAGTGAACTAGTAACAGCTGTTGATGATGATATAGTATATATATATATATATATATATATATATATATGTGTGTGTGTGTGTGTGTGTGTGTGTCTGTATTAGTTTCTACAAATTTTGATAAAATAAAACTTAAAAAATTTGCCAAACTCAAACAAAACATGACAAATTTTAAAAGTACTTTGTATTTTTCCTAACTATACAAATCAAAGTCCTTTAAAAGGAGGATTGATTTATATATAGCTGGAACTCTGGATTTAAAAACCTATAACGAGGAGTCAGGCATAACCTGAAGGTACTGGCTGACTGAGGGGAAGCACTCACCCTTCTGCCAATCCACTGAACTGTTACTTTGATTGCGTTTCGGATTTTGGGGGTAGGTGAAGGCAAGAAGTTAAGTTATAGAGCTCAGATTTGTATAGTTAGCAGAAATACAAATTACTTTTAAAATTTGTGTTTGTTCTCACACGTATACACACTTTTGTCCTTTAATATGAGACTCCTAATAATGTGAAGAGCGTAGCATCTTAGACACCTTGCGAACAAGACTCGAAAGTATCATGAGGTTCATGGCCAAGGCTACCTTGTCTGTCGTCCAAGAAAATGTCTCTCGAGATTACTGGGTTCATTAGACAGGGCATATACAAATCAATGGGTTTGTCTACATCTGATCATCTTCCCCTCGTAAGAAGATAAACACTTCTATATTAATGGTAATAGAAATGCTACTTGCTATGAATGCTGCTTATCTGTATTAACATCGGTCCAGCCTAATGGGGTTGCATTTGCTATGCTCCAAGGGAAGGGAGGTAGAGAGCAAAAAGGGACTGTCAGTCTTGTTCTCATCCTAGACTTATATGTAACTGACATCTTAGATTTGACATTTATGGTCCTACAAGAGAGCTAAGGTAATTACATGCATTGCTGATTAGCAATTACATATCCTAGTGAAAATGTTTTCAGGGACCTCTGAGTGCATACCCACAATAAAAGCTCAGTAAATGTGGCCTAACGTTTTCATAATCTAGCGCTTAGCACCTAAAACACAGAGATATTCTTTTTGAAATCAAGAGTACCACTGACTCCTCCAATCTCAAAAGCACTCACTCTCTCTTGGCCTGATGCACCGGGGAAACTAAAGCTTAAAGCTTTCCTGATAGTTTCCTATAGCCAAAAGATAATTACGTTTTTTGCTCTGCAACCTAGGTCTGGCTAATTAGGATCACTTAAGGTAACGCCTTAGTGTCCTTACATGACACAAACACAGCTCATCCAAATCATCAGTTACATCCCTAAGAAAAAAAAAATACAAACGATGAAAGCCTGGAATCAGCACTTGAAAGACTTTTAGTTTTAGCTAATTCTGGAACAAAGGATAAAAAGACCTGACTCCAGTACTCTGAGTGACGCAGAAAATAAGAGCCTGTGATGTTTGCCTATTCGCTTCTCTAAAGGTAACACAAGGAGAAAGACGGTCTTCAGGGTAAGATCCCTGTCTAAGGCCAGCCTCAAGGGTTCATATACTCTCATCAAGGCCCAGCTTTCGTTACGACCCGAGCTGGGGTTCAGATCTCATATGGAGGGCAGGCCTGTTCTATGCTTTCAACAAGCAAGGATAATTCCGACGAAAGAGAAATATCTACTCCTCTCAGTTTCAGTACCTGCCTTAAGACCAAATGATAGCCTTTTATTACTGATACTGAGAGGCACTTTTCCATTTGTAGGTACACTAAGAAATCTCCTATCAGTGGAATACACGCTCTGTAAGGAGAAGTACCCTTTCCACAGCACCAACTACAAGATGGACCACTCTGCTTAGTACATATCTGCAGAGGACTTCTTGGAGTATCTGGACATGACTTGTCTTGCTTCGTGAGAAAAGCCTCTCTCTCGGAGGAAGCACTAGATAACCTCCAGCTGGGAAGTGATATGGACAATGCTGAGTTTCCACTAGCAGAGGCAGAACGTCACGGTACCTTACTGCATATCGCCACTTTAAGGCTATTAGGGTCAACTTCAGATTGTGGAATTTCAAAACCTTGCTTAATACCCTTCAAAGAAGGCAGAAAGACAGAAAAGCACAGACTTCTTGAGGCTTGTATTGAACATATCTGCTGTCGAGGAACCTCACAAAGTCATGAACCTTGTTGCTACTAGGAGGTTCAAAGACCATTCTGAGGCAACTATCCAATCCCAGTGATTCAACTAATCCACTATAATGTTCTTTTTACTGGGGATGAACCAGGTTGTAAGAAGTATTGCATTGTGGACTGCCCAGTTGTGTATCAAGGATGCTAGCTAGCAGAGAACCTGTGATATTGTGCCACCCCCTTCATTGACATGTGATACTATGGTTGCACTGTTGTTCATCAGTGTAACCAAGTGGCTGGTTAGCAATGGCTGGAAGTGTTGTAGGGTTAGATGGGCTGCCTTCAACTCCAGCAAGCTGACATGAAGGGACTCGTCTTCTATGGACCACAGTCCCAATGTTAGATGGTATTTGAGATGGGCTCCCCTCCCTCTCTTTGACACATCTGTGAAAAAATGAGACGTTGCTCAGCCACCAAAAGAGCTAGGATCTGGTATCTTGGTCAACTGGAACTAGAGCTTTAGCAAAATATGTGGCTTATGGCTAGTGTCTTTTTAGAAACCACTGCAACAACCACAGGTGCAGGCAATCGTGCATAAAAAGCTTTTCCAGTGAGGTCATGTGACCTAGAAGTTGTAACAATTGCTCTTCTGGTACCTGTGTCCAACGTAAGAAGGGATGAGCTACTTCCTTGAGCCGGGTTATCATTTTCTGTATAGAAGAAAGGTGGGACTTATCTGACTGTCCTGTGCATTTCCATCTTAAACTGAATCTGATGGACAGAGTCGGAAGATCCATCACTGGTCTCTAAACTCCTGAGGATTATCTAACCAGATATACAAGGCTGGAGAAGTCCAGAGAGTTGTAACCAACCTCCTCTGGAGTACCCTTTAGCAGCGTAGCTTTAACCTCCTACTGGAGTAAAAGGTCTGTCTCGCCTCCCGGTTGATAGAATGACCAGGTCATCAGAGCAAAAATGAGGGGGAAGGGGAGAGCTGGTGAATGGGATGTGTTATTCAAAACAAAGTATGTCTACCATGCACTGCTCCCCCTCAGGAACTGCCACCTCATCTACTGGAGGTGATCGAGTGGAGAAATTGTCAGCCTGAGTGTAATCAAGAGCCTCATCTACCTTTTGCTTTGTTGTTAATTATTTCTCATATAGTTTATTTATTTCCTTAGTTCCTTTCCTCACTGGGGTATTTTTCCTTCTTGGAGCCCTTGTTCTTATAGTATCTTGCTTTTCCAACTAGGGTTGTAACTTAACTTATAATAATAATAATAATAATAATAATAATAATAATAATAATAATAATAACACAGAGAAGGCTGCGAATCAATTCCTGATTCCATTTTCCCTAATCTTTTGATCTTGCATTCTTCAAGAGGTTGGTCTATCACTCATTCGGCCAAAACCACACTCTTTAACGTGGAACCAGCTTCTCCCGTCTTCTCGGTTAGTAGGTCACGCTAGATCAATTTATTTGTCTCCTTTAGAAAGAGAAAAAAAGACAAAAAGTAATTCCCTGTCACCCGATTAAATAAATATCTTTCATTCTATGTGTAATTAAATTTGAGGATTTGAATATAACCAGACCAACCCCCATAGGCTCCTTACAGGGGACAGCAGACGGCAAACGTACCCTCTTGCATGAAATGCACAACGAATCAAAATGAAAATTTTTCCTAATCATAAACATGCTGCCTTTTGCCGCCAGCCCTGGGCAGAGCCACATGTTCACCGAAGCACTCCCATGTGCACCTGGAAAGTAATAGTTTTAGAAAGTCATGGTTCTTGGACGCTGATAACACACGTCTGTGTTAGTAACTATTTAGCGGATTAGCAGAAGGGGCGTGGCTTCACCTAACTTAAACACTACATACCTCTATGGTCACACCTCGTTATAAGTTCTTAACAGCCGAGTTCTAGCTGCACCAGAATCAATTCTCATACTAACGGACGAAAGTTTGTTTTCGTCTAGAACAATGAAGAACAAATAAAACCCTCTCTACATCCCCTCGACAATATTCCCATGGCATCTAAACCTGATTAAAGAGAAAAATATCACGCTGATCGAGAATAGTTGGCCATAAAAAGAAACGTTGTGTCAAAATTCACGAAACAATTATTAGAAAACGGAGTATGGGAACAATGAAAGAAAATGTATTTAATCGAGGAAACTTCAGCAAAAGGCAAATAGCCAAACAAAAAGAATCCTGGTTGACCATTTTAGTATTAAATCTTTATAAAAAAAGATACAAAATCAAAGTTATGTGAGACAAAAATGTCATCCATTCATAGCGTATTGTACTATATAATCGTAATTCCCATATGTCCAATGCAAATGTAATTTATCAAATAAAAAACACATTTTGATATCTCTCAAACTGAATCAATTCGTAATCCCAGCCTGATATGGAGAAAATGCAAACTAAGTACCGTATTGGATTATTTTAATCTGAGTGTGATGGAACCTTCGAGTAATCTGTTGAATTTCAACTAAATCTAATGGATATCACTCGGATCTCTTATACTATCTCGTCTATTGTAAAATGAAACGCTTCCAACTATGTTTAATGGAATACAATGATATTCATTGTCTATCAGCAGACACATGAATACCAGAATAATTTCTATCCCCAAAGAAAAAGAGAAATACTACATATCTAAATTAAGTCACGTAAAACTCTTAAGCAACACATGTCCCCAGACCTGAGAATATCACACTCTGTGTAACAAAATCGTTACCCAATTTGATAGAGACGTTACATAACCTAACCTGAATTTGGGACGTAACCTTAGGAGGAAGTAGATGGGTTAGCGGTGCGGGATCCCGGATGTATCTCATTAATCCGTTATCCAAAATACGACCCCCTTCGATGGGAGGGGGGGGGGGGGGTAGGGGGAGGAAAGGTCTGGTGCAAAATACATTATTCAAAGGTGACTTCCGTAAATGAACAGGCGAAAAGCTTTGCATAATCAGACGAAAGGACCTCGCATATATGAATGTTTAATGAAGGTAGAATATTCTTTTCCTTCTACTTTATTTATGCCTAAAGAGAATTCATTAATAGGTTCCTTTTTCTTAATTCATAAACCTAAAACTCTGGAACAATTTAACGTGAAATGTAAGACATTTGACTATCAAACGAAACGGAAAAGATATTCGATGATATTTTAGACGTTTCGCCAACGAATTTATTTGACTAATAAAAGTTAACATTGAAGGTTTCATCACTTGAAGTTCTACGGATGTTTTATTAGAAATGATTTCTCATTAAACAGAGGTTTCTTTTCAGCAACTTATATAACAATAAAACTATAATATTTCTATATTTTCATTTTGAGAACATTTTCATAATGGAACTTGAATATTTCTTCCTCTTTCAAATAGTAGTAAAAGAGTTAAGACTCATATGCTCTTAAAACAATAACGTAGTTTGCTACTAAAACAATCTCAAAATCTTTGCTACGTAATGACACAAGTTTGTCCAACTAGAAAAAAAAAATATATTGACACCAATTATTACATATTTTCTCATTTATGATTTTATTTCCGACAAACTGATAAACAGCAAAGCCTTTTGACACGGATAACAACAACAACAACAACAACAACAACAACAACAACAACAACAACAACAACAACAACAATAATAATAATAATAATAATAATAACAATAATAATAATAATAATAATAATAATAGATAAATAAATAAAAAATATGACCCTTTTCTCGTGTCGTACATTTTGATATAACCATCAAAAACTTCACACTCAACTAAGACTACTTTCTTGGTAGTAAACAGTTTAAATCTTTAGTTTAGTTTATTTATATATAAAAAATCAAGATCTAATACACAAACGGTAGGTTTAATTTATCCTTATAAATTCCTCATAGAATTATTAATGAAATCTCTACTGGGGCAAAGAAGAGGAAGCATATACCCATCAATAAGAGAGATGAATCTCTTACAACAACAGATGATGAAAGACAACGTTAGATGGAACACTTTAGTGAGGTCATGAATAGGAGATACGCAGGCAATAATTTGATTGATATACCTGAAGCTGAAGAGGACCTTGATGTGCCCATAAATGAATTCAGTGTGTTTGAAGCCGTAGCCATCATTAAAAAACTAAAGATATGGAAAGCCCTGGATACGATGGAATAACTTCTGAGATGATATTGGCCGAACATGAAGTGGCCCCAAAATACTTACAATGATTATTTTGTAGAATGTGACGTGAAGAGGCAAAACCTGATGAAGGGGAGCTAGGAGTGTTGGTGAAAATGGCAAAAGAGACCTGACTGATTGCAATAATTACAGAGACATAACACGTACGTCAGTTGTCATGAAAACAAATAGTATGCTCATTCTAAAAAGACTAGAGAGAAACCGATGAAAAGCTGAGAAACGAACAAGAAGGATTTAGAAATGTGTAGAATATAGAAATCCACTTTTGACGGCATTAGTGGACTATGAAATAAACCTTTGATAGTGAGCACTGGCCAATTTTATGGTGAGGCCTGCGTTATTATGTTCCTCTTAAACATGTAAATTTGATTAAGTCTGTTCATGAGCAGAGCAAATGCAAAGTTAATGTTAGTGGAGTCCTATCAAATTCATTTTCATTGAACAGTGGAATATTCCAAGGAGATGTGTTGTCTCCTAAGTTGTTTATCCACCTCATAGATTTTGTAAAGTATAGAACACTTGGGGATGCTGGAGAAAGATTGGATGGATTGGTAACAGGATATTAGCTGACCTAGAGTATGCTGATGACGTTGCCCTTATTACCAGAACACCACAAGACGTGCAGAGCTTGCTTACCAGAATGCATGAAATATCACATGACGTTGGGCTTAAGATAAAATACCGAGATGATTAGAACGGAATATGCAATGAAGATGAAATATTAGAAGGAGAAAGGATTAATTAGGTGGAATCATTTAAATATTTAGGTACTATGATCTCGAATACGGGTCTTTAGAATTGGAGTTTAATAAAAGATTCAAAAAAGGAAATAAAAAAGGCTAGGTTAGGTAAAATTCGGGGATCAGATCGCCTGATATTGCATATAAAAATCAGGTTATATATCAGTTTATTGAGTTCGGTGTTACTGTATAGACATCAGTCGTGGTATGACAATGAAACAATATCCAGCAGATTTTGTAGATTTGAGAACAAAGCCCTCAAAAGAATATTGGGAGTTAAATGGCAGAACATAATTAGAAACAAAACTATAAGAGAGATTACTCGAGTGTCATATGTGGATAAGATCATGGTGAGGGGTAGATGGAGATGGTTTGGGCATGCTCTTCGCACCCCTCCAGAGAGATTAATTCACCAAACTTTCAACTGGGCTCCATAAGGCACTAGATGAGTTAGAAGGCCCAGTCCTAAATGGCTGAGGACTATGAAGCATGAAGTAGGAGATGATGAATGGAGAAGTCCTGATTTGAAAGCTCAAGATAGAAACGACTGGAGAAATCGAACCGAAGCCCTTTGCGACAAGGGGCGTAGGAGATCATGATGATGATGATGATGATCCTCAAAACAATAGTATATGATTTTTTTCTTGTTGTTTTCAAGACATGGAAATAACAAAAAGTTATTACAAAATATGAAAACAGAAACATTTAAAAAAAAATTAAGACCTCGGAAAAGGGCAATAATTACCAAAGAATAAAATATAAAAAATCAAGCCGACATCAACAAGAATAACAATTATAATAATAATAATCTGAAAATAGGTTTCTGACACGTGTATAGCCCGGAGTATTCTCCAGATAGCAATAGGATAATTGGATCTGTTTCTAAGGGGTTTGAGGTGGGTCTGGTTAAATTCAAATCATCAAATGGATTCCAAGTCACCTTCAATTTAATTACTCATAGAATGAAGGATATTTAATCGGATGACAGGAAATTACTTTTCGTCTTTTTTATTCTTTTTTTTTTCTTAAGGAGGCAAATAAATTAACCTAGCCTGACCCACGAACCGAGAAGACGGGAGAAGATGGTTCCATGTTAAAGAGTGTGGTTTTGTGACGAATGAGTGATAAGCCCCCCTGACACTTGCACGCATTCGTGGCACGCACTGGCACGCATTGATGCGCGAACTCGCGTGAACGAGCCGTGAAAATGTCGTGAACAGTGCGGGAACTCGCGTGCCAGAGCGTACCAATGCGTGCCATGCAGGCCCAAAACTTTGAAATATTTAAAGTTTGTGGCACACATTGGCACGCACTAAATGGCCGTGAAATAGTCGTGAACGATGCGCCAACTGGAGTGAACTGGAGTGAACAGTGCGGGAACTGGCGTGAACTGGAGTGAACTGGAGTGAACGATGCGGGAAGTGGCGTGAACTTTATAATGAAGAGAAACAAAAAGGAAACGAAAATATTAATGAAAAGGAAAGAAAAATAAACCTAATAAATTTCTATATTTGCTGTTTTATTGTGAAAAAAAAATGATATCTTATTTCAAACTATTTCTATAACTTTATAATGAAGAGAAACATAAAGGAAACGAAAAAATTAATGAAAGGGAAAGAAAAATAAACCTAATAAATTTTTATATTTGCTGTTTTAATGTGAAACAAAATTATATCTTATTTCAAACTATTTCTATAACTTTATAATGAAGAGAAACATAAAGGAAACGAAAAAATTAATGAAAAGGAAAGAAAAATAAACCTAATAAATTTTCATATTTGCTGTTTTAATGTGAAAAAAAAAATTATATCTTATTTCAAACTATTTTTATAACTTTATAATGAAGAGAAACAAAAAGGAAACGAAAAAATTAATGAAAAGGAAAGAAAAATAAACCTAATAAATTTTTATATTTGCTGTTTGAATGTAAAAATAAAATGATGTCTTATTTCAAACTATTTCTATAACTTTATAATGAAGAGAAACAAAAAGGAAACGAAAAAAAATAATGAAAAGGAAAGAAAAATATAAACCTAATAATTGTTTATATTTTCTGTTTGAATGTAAAAATAAAATGATGTCTTATTTCATGCACACACTTATTTTCCTCTATTACCAATCAAGACCCAAAACTTTTGTTTTAAATAAAAATGAACTGAAAAATAAAACCAAGAAATTTTTAAGTTTGCTGTTTGAATGTAAAAATAAAATGATGTTTTATTTCATCAACATACTTATTCTTCTTTATTACCTTAAAATGAAGGGCAAAACAAATTTTTTCTGTTTGCTGTTTTAATGTAAAAATAAAATGATTTCTTATTTCAACACACTTTTTTCTCTATTACCTTAAAATCAACAGCCTAAAAACTTTTCATGTTTGATGCTTTTAATGTTAAAATAAAATGCTTTCTTAATACTTGTACATATTTTATGTCTGCTATTTATATGTAAATCAAATGCTTTCTTATTGAAACAAAAATAAAGGGCAACAAAAAATACAAACGAAAAAGATACGTTTCTTCTCAATGCAATGGTGTCTCTGACAGAAAGCATTGTTCTCTCTTCCGAAGCCAATCCAAGAATGTCCTCGGGTTGGAGAAGCCCCGTTTTTATATGGAGTGGCCAATTCGTGAACTGGCGTGAACTGGCGTGAACGATGTGGAAACGATGCGGAATGATGAGGGAACTCGCGTGAACGTGTCGTGAACTTCTCGTGAACTACGCGTGCCAATTCATGCCATCGCGTGTACGTGTCGTGAACTTCTCGTGAACTACGCGTGCCAATTCGTGCCATGGCGTGAACGTCGCGTGAACTTCTCGTGAACTACGAGTGCCAATTCGTGCCATCGCGTGAACGTGTCGTGAACTTCTCGTGAACTACGCGTGCCAATTCGTGCCAATTCGTGCCATCGCGTGAACGTCGCGTGAACGTCGCGTGAACGATGCGCGAACTGGAGTGAACTGGTCGTGAACAGTGCGGGAAAAACACCAGTGCGTGCCACAAAGTGGCACGCACTGGCGCGCATCAATGCGTGCCAGTGTGTGGCAAAAATGCGCGCAAGTGTCAGACAGGCTATAGACTAACCTCTTGAAGGTCGCAAGATCATAAGATTAAGGAAAATGGTATCAAGAATTGATTCGCAGGCTTTTTATTATTATTATTATTATTATTATTATTATTAATAATAACATTATTATTAGCTAAGCTACAACCCTAGTTAGAAAAACAAGATGCTATAAGCTCAAGGGCTCCAACAAGGAAAAATTGCCCATTGAGGAAAGGAACTTAGGAAATAAATAAACGATAAGAGAAATAATTAATTAATAAAACAATCTAAAGACAGAAACAACAAAACAGATACTTCATATAGAAACTATAAAAAGATTTAAGTCAGCCTGTTCAACATAAAAACATTTGCTTCAAGTTTGAACTTTTGAAGTTCTACCGATTCAACTACCTGATTAGGAAGATCATTCCTCAACTTGGTCACAGCTGGAATAAAACTTCAAGTACCCGTCTAGGAGAAAGGCCAACGATAAAAAGAAATTTTATAGGCCAGGCAGCAAAAGAAAATTATATCCTTATTCCACCTCATAACCTAAGATCACCTTCCAGAGTAAATGAACTCTTTACATGCTGGGAAACTATCGATTTAGAAACACATCTTCCCTAGTTCCAGTCCATACAAGCATTTTCCTCGTTCTCTCTTCTGGGATTTTAATCAAGTCCCCTTTCCATTTAGCCGTTTGAAGGGCCATTTTCAAATCATCTTCTCTTGCTCCGACTCTCCCGTGAAGCCTCGCCTGGGGAAGCCATTAATGGAGAAGTGGGAATGGCCTACATCCCACCAAATAGCTTCAGGCACTCGGCTGGTGGTGGAAGACGTCAGCCAAGAAAGAGAAAATAAAGACAAAAGGCTGATGCTAAGCCTCTTATCTTAAGTTTGGTACTTGATGATTATCATGAGAGAGAGAGAGAGAGAGAGAGAGAGAGAGAGAGAGAGAGAGAGAGAGAGAGAGAGAGAGAGCAAATGGTGTAATAATCATATAAAGGGGAAATTACTTTCATCTTAATGTTCTTCCTAATGTGTTTTTTATGATCGACTTTTGCTCGTCAAGTAAACTCAAGTTAATAGTCATTCTACAGTTATTATGATGATTGAAATATATAATTTTTCATCCTTTCATATATAGTCCTATGACTATTATAAAAGAAATTGCTAATAATGATATGTCTTATAAAATTCATACACATTATCAAACGGAGATTACATACAATATGTGTGTATATATATATATATATATATATATATATATATATATATATATATATATATATATATATATATACTGCATCTGTGTGCGTGTGTGTTTGTACATGTTATCTCCTCTACTGATTTGAATATATGAACCGTTTCTCAGAAATTCTTCTGAACATCAAAGAGAAAAAGAACGACCTTCAAACTGGGCTATTCCGCGAATAATGTATGTCCCCCACCCCCCTCTCGTCAGCATCTTTTCTCCTTAGGCTTAGTCCTTCAGGCAGTGAACCATCGACCGAGAATTTAATGACAGGCGATAGGAAACGCCCATTCTCTTCAGGGAAGACCTTTCATTCAACCCTGTGAATGAGACCGGGGTTTCAAAAGTCTTTACACACATATATTATTGGAACAATACTAAATAATACAGAAGGGGAAATCACGCAACTATTTCAAAGAGAACTAACAAAGTACTCTGAGAGTGCAGACCTCCACCACGGCAGCTTATTTCTCAAAACCAGCTTGCCTTTCCTAAAATCAATTTAAATCGTAGGCGTCTTTGATGTCTGTGTGACAACCATGTGCAAATTTGGGATTAATGTTATGGTTAATTCAGGCGACCTTTTGATCGACCTTTACCTTGACGTTTGACCCGGGGCTCTCAAAATTGAATCACTCCCACGTCTTAACATATCGATTAATCTCTGAAAGTTTCACTACTCTATGAGTAAAAGTGTGGCCAGGAAGTTTTTCACAAACAAACAGATAAAGGGATAAACATAAAATCAGGGTAAAAAACATAACCTCCTATCAACTTCGTTGGCTGATATAATTACAGCTATAACAAAGTCTTGCGAGCTTCATCATTAATTCCATTCATAGTGTAAAGATGGCGCTAGTTGCGCCTGCTTTTGAATTCGATCCTTAAAAAATTACAAGCAATCCTTTCTATTTAGATTTCGATTCGGAGAATGCTCCTTTCAAATATGATGGAGTTAAAGGTTTGTATTTCAATTCCTTTAATATTTAAGGAAAGGTGGAAGAAGTATTAGATTAAGGGATGTTAAAGATACTCAAATTGGAAGAAATAATTTGAACGTACTTTTAATATTCTTATTTACATGTGCGTTATTAGCATCGCGTGAGCTAAAGACGAGAGTTTAGAGAGGAAGAAAGATAACAATTGTGAATAGATAGGACTATTTGATGAAGGTCATTACTAAAGAAAAACAAAAGGTTTAACGTGCAAGTGCATACCTTGGAACGCCTCACAAAGTGGGGTAAGGTGAAACTTTTGCCGGAAAATGGTCTTGGAATAAGTTAATCACAGGTAAAACCTTGTTCTACTCTACTGGGTAGTGCCAGAGCATCAGTACCATGGTCTTCCACTGTCTTAGGTTAGTTTTCTATCTGTTTCCTTATTTACTTTGCTATTTTCCCTGTTGGAGCCCTTGGCCATATAACATCCTGCATTTCCAACTAGGGTTGTAGCTTAGCTAATAATAATAATAATAATAATAATAATAATAATAATAATAATTGGAAAAGCACTCTTTGAGTGAAGACCTCCGCACGGCAGCTTATTTCTTGAAACCAGCATTCCTTCCCCAGAATTAATAAATCCTTTCCAACTCTTTACATTTCAGTTTAAAATTACTTTACGATGAAAATTGTGCCGTATGGTTGATGATCGGAATTTGACCTTTTACTTAACCTTGTCCTTGACCTTGGACTCGACCTTGACGTACGACCTTAATATGTAATAATTGGCGTACAATTTTTATACGCTGAAATATGAACTAAGTTTGAAGTCTCAGTGACAACGAAGTCCAAACATGGTTGATTACGTGAATTGGACATTTTCCTTGACCATGACCTTGACATTTGACCTTGTCCTTCCAAAATTTCATCATTTCCAAATTTTTTATAACAGTTAGTCCCTACAAGTTTCATTACTCTACGATTAAAATTGTGGCCAGGAAGCTGTTCACAAACACAAACACACACACACAAACGGGGTAAAATATAACCTCCTTCCAACTTCGTGGGCGGAGGCAATAATAATAATAATAATAATAATAATAATATTAATAATAATAATACACCTGAACAACATACAAGATTCTAAAAAAAAATTATTTCCCTTCAAAGTTCGTGAGATTAGATTTATAGACCTCGGGCCTGTGAGGCCATTCGGTACCCACGTACAACTGGGGAAACGCTACAATTGCGATAAGAATAGTTGAAGAAGGATGGACGGCAAGATAAAAGAAAAGAAGCAAAGATAGAGGTAAAGTAGAAGGATATAAAGCAGGTACAGATAGGGTCGAAGGAATGCTGCAAAGACCGTTAAATAATGCCTACAGTGCACCGCATACGCGAGATAAAATTCCTGAGGGAATATGACAAGATATGAAGAGATTGGGATTAGGGGTTATGGTGGCTTATTGGGAACGTCCCTGCCCATTGATCGCCTGACTAGTGTTCGAGTCCCACTCATGCTCGATAGTTTCTTTTAGTGTCTGCTACCTCATCATCCTTGTGAGCTAAAGATGGTGGTTTGGGGAGCCTGTTGGTCTACCTGGTGAGTCATCAGGAACCATTGCCTGGCCCTTTCTGGACCTAGCTTGGTTGGATAGGGGGTTTGGTTACTGATCATATGGACATATGCTCAATCGCTAGGGCCTTGTCCTACTAGCTGGGGCATTGTCGCTGTTCCTTGTCTCTGCCATTCATGGGCGCCTTTAAACCTTTTAAAGATGATTCCTCATTTACAGCATCCACACTGATGACTAGAGACAAAGCATTGAAACTTCAAATATTACACAGATGACAAAAGAAATAAGTTCATGAGACTTTGCCAATAGTTAGATAATTTCTAAAAGTATAATTTCTTGGGAGGACTCTCGTCTTCGTCCGTATTTTGGAACAGGCTGTGCCAGAGTTTGATCCAGATAAAATCGATAAATATCCGAGTTTAAAATCAAAGTGGAAAAAAGTCTGCTAATTACCATGGAAATTTATTCTCGAACTCCTTCAGGGACCAGGAGACGCAACGACTAAGCTTAAAATAACCTATTTTTAATAATATAAAAAACATCAATCATAATAATCATACAAAGAATAATATGGCCAATTTTACTACAGCTGAAGTTATACATTAAGAGAAAGGGTTATCAATTATGAATCTACAACGAAAAAATATAGAACTTAGTTCAATTTGATGTAAAGGACAAGCCTGGCTAATTAATCACCTGCGAACATCCTTCATTTTAATTTATTTCAGTTTCCAGAATAAAATTTCTAATTATGATATAAAACATATATCTTTTTCACAACTCCTACGCTGCAACACTTATGGAATTAATTTAAAAATATTTAAGTTGCACAATACATAGAGGTAACATTAAATTCAAGAAACATTTCAAGGCAACAGCCACTAAAAGATATTCTGCAAGTTTTTAATACTTTGAAAGAATTAGATAAGAAAATGAAAAATATAAGATATCTGTTTCTGGCTAACAGAACATTTTGGTGCTCTCGAATACGGGTCTCGGAATAAACATTTCTGATTTACATTATATTTTAAACGGGAAAACCAGGATATATTTTTCTTTTACTAACATTCCAAGTTTTGGAGAAATATTCCCTGGAATTTGAGTAATTACTTTTCCTCCTCTAATTAGGGAAATTACCTCTGGGAAGAGAATTTTTAAAGGAAATTTCTATATTGTAAAGGAAAGAACCTGCATATTAAAGCAAAATTGCATTTATTACTAAAATATTACGCATATCTATAAATTATGTAAATAAAACTCAACATTGATGTGATTATGAAAGGGATTTAATTAATCTGTGGTTATGAAAGTGATCATTGTCTTTTCCTCAGGAGCCATCAATGTTAGGGAGACTGTACCCATCGTCTAATAACTCGTTCACATACCGTGGATGAGATGATAATGTTATGATTGACTGGAGTCATATTTGAACTAGGATTCCTAAAGTTTAAGTGTGAAAATCCAACTGAGCTACAACTCTCTCTCTCTCTCTCTCTCTCTCTCTCTCTCTCTCTCTCTCTCTATATATATATATATATATATATATATATATATATATATATATATACATATATAATATATACATACATGAAGCCAAGCAATGGCTGCCGATGACCCAGCTCTCCCCCACCCTTTAGTTCACAAGGTTAGTGGTACTGCAGACACTACAAGAAACTATCAAGCTAGAGCAGGACTAATACTCCAGTCCAGCAATCGTCAGGATTTAGGAGCATCGACACCCATGCAAAAAATACTTGCGAGCTGACACCTGTGAATCAAGTTTATCAAAGGTCTCCTTTACTAGCTCAGACAAGGGGAGCTCGGTATAAGCTATCCATAGAAGCCTTTCTGCCCTTTATAGGGGTTCTAGAGATTTCACCAAGGCAATTTGTCCTCCTTAAAGAAAGAGCCTAAAGGTATGAAGATTTTCCCTCCTCCTCTTTGGATTCTGTACAGTATGGCCCGTAACCTGTGGTGGTCTCCCGACAGAGTTAGGGGAGTCTTCACTCCTGGAGAAGCTACTTTTCTTTTGGGATGTAAAATATTGCCTCTCGTTATCACTCTCATGTACCATACTCGGCCGGTACTGAGGGGGTTCGGGATTTAAAAACTTGTCAGAGGGTATCTAATCTGTGCTAGACAAACGTTTATTGGTAATCAGTCTGTCCTTTGCTAGAGGAGCTCTCCTGCTTAGTGGAGAATGAGGGGAAGCAGGGTCGTCCGCCACCTACCTTCGGGAAAATCTGGACGAATTGGTCCATCTTTAAGGTATCATTTTGAAGTCTTTGCTCTACCTCTTCCTGGCTCCCTTTAAAAAGGGTGAGCAAGGATCCCGTGTTGCAACAGAGTGACCAGCATCTTCAGGAGACTCTGCATTCCAGAGAAGTCTTCAAGCACAAGAATTTTTAATAGCCCGCTCAGAGTTGTCTAAGGATCGATTACAGACAAACTTTATCGGGGACAGCCTATAGTTATCCGTAAAAGAGATGCACCTCAAAGGCCTTAAACGTTCGTTACCGAAAGTTTGCAGTCAAGGATGAAACTTACGATTTTCTGTGAAGATCCTGGTGGCCGCGGGTCTTTGGATGTAGGTCAATGGGGATAATTTTCAGCTATAAAGACCGAAAATCCTGAGTCCTTTGCAGATCTGGCAACGGACAGGATTTATGGACAAGCAATTCTACTAAAAAGTCTCGACCAAGCGAATGAACCCGTTTAGAGGGGAGCGTAACCTCTCCCACAGTAATCTCTCAGCACTTGATTGAGTTAACATTCTACGTTGAGGGACACATAGGATTAATGAGCTTGCAACTGTCTTTAGAGTTCATTCTATATCTAACTGGAATACCAGGGGGCGAGAGCACATCAAGAGAGCTATGGCAAGCGCTTCCAAGGAGCTTGCCTATCATCATAGCTTTAGCGCACCCTTCATAACCGCCTGAAATCACAATCACTCGGGGGTCAACAGAGTATTTCTCAAAATGCGCACCAACATTACGTGTGTTAGTATGGGTACGCGTCATAGTTGCACATGTTGATGGCAAGCTCCTATGCTCATCAAAGTTGTTTCAGTGTGCTAGTATTGTACGCAGGAGAGCTCTCCATCACTGACTGTGGTGGAGGCTAAATCAAGGGATCACAAGCGCTCGTTTGCTCACTTAAGTTAAGTGTTCTGGCGAGGTCTCTTTAAGAAGGGAGAGCTCATTCCTCTTTCCACTGAGTTCTCTGGGCAACCCTCAGGAGGTTGGGAAAGAGCAGCATATTCCAAGGACAGAATGTTAACATGCAACTTGGAAGCCAGTTCAAGGTCAACATCAAGTGCAGGATTAACCCAGGTATGGGAAAACAGGGTAAAACCAACTTCTCTGGAGGGGTTTCCTGCAATACCAGGGATGAACAGAGGTGTCGCACAACATCATCTACTGGAACATCTGGAAAAAACAGCTTCTCCCAAGAGAAAAGCCCCTCTATTATATTATACAAAACAGAAGAGTTTCCCAAATTCAAGATTCGCCAAGCTGTTAATTTGTCACCTCTCTTCCCCTGACTTGCCTTCCGAAGAACCAGACCCGGATGGGCCAGCAGGCAGTGCTAGGGAGGGAGGGGTTAGGCCTTGCCGACTTCCTTGACCACGAGGACGAGTTCAGGGGGGAAGAGTTTCACTTCACCTTCTCCTGCCATACACCTACCACTGGGAGGGTGACCACTCATACGCTCCTTTCAGGGGACAGTAGAGGGCAAACGTGCCCTCTTGCATGAAGTGCACAATGAATGAAAATTAAAATTTTTCCTAATCATAAACATACAGCATTTTGCCACCACCCCTGGGCAGAACCACATGTTCACAGAAGCACTCCCATGGGCACCTGGAAAGTATAAGTTTTAGGAAGCCATGTTTCTCGGATGCCGATAAAGGCCCGGTCACACCGTCCGAACGTTGTAGGAGCGTTCCTTGAACGGTAGGGAGGTGGACCAAATGCTCGTCACCGCTCACAAAATGGGCGTTGGTGGAGCGGGGGTGAACTTTGTCGGGGCGGAAAATTTTCCCCTTCTCACCGCTCGCAATATTTTGTGCAGCTTAAAACTTTCGGAGTGGTAGGAGGGCCCCTCGAGAAACATCAGCGGTGGCCAAGCGTATACGCCGTTGCTTTAACAGGGACCAACTTATGTTTTTACGGTGGTGAACAGTTACGAAAGATGATGAATTCTTTTCACCGCTCCAGAGACGCTCCAGCAACATTCAGGCAGTGTGACCGGGCCTTAACACACGTCTGTTTTAGTAACTATTTAGCGGATTGGCAGAAGGGGCGTGGCTTCAACCAACTCAACAACTACCTACCTCTATAATCACACCTCGTTATAAGTTTTTAACTGCCGAGTTCTAGCGGCACCTAAATCAATTCTCATATTAAAGAACGAAAGTTTGTTTTCATCTAAGAACAATGAAGAACAAATAAAACCCTCTCTACATCCCTTCGACAATATTTCCATGGCATCTGAACCTGATTAAAGAAAAAATATCATGCTGATCGAGAATAGTTGGCCTTAAAAAGAAACGTAGTGTCAAAATTCACAAAACAATTATTAGAAAACGGAGTATGGGAACAATGAAAGAAAATGTATGTAATTGGGGAAACTTCAGCAAAAGGCAAACTGCCAAACATAAAGAATCCTGGTTAACCATTTTAGTATCAAATGTTGATAAAAAAGGTACAAAATCAAAGTTATGTGACACAAAAATGTCATCCATTCATAGTGTATTGTACCATATAATCGTAACTCCTACTGTAGCCTATATGTCCAATGCAAATGTATAGAAAACCTATTTTGATATCTCTCTAACTGAATCAATACGTAATCCCTGCCAGATATGGAGAAAATGCAAACTAAGTACCGTATTGAATTATTTTAATCTGAGTGTGGTGGAACCTTCGAGTAATCTCTGTTGAATTTTAACTAAATCTGATGGATATCACTCGGATTTCTTATACTATCTCGTCTATTGTGAAATGAAACGCTTATAACTATGTTAATGGAATACAATGATAATCATTGTCTATCGGCAGACACATGGATACCAGAATAATTTCTATCCCCAAAGAAAAAGAGAAATACTACATATCTAAATAAAGTCACGTAAAACTCTTAGGCAACACACGTCTCCAAATCTAAAAATATCACACTCTATGTAATATAAATGTTACCCAATTTGATAGAGACGTTACATAACCTAACCTGAATTTGGGACGTAACCTTAGGAGGAAGTAGATGGGTTAGCGGTGCGGGATCCCGGATGGATCTCATTAATCCGTTATCCAAAATACGACCTCCTTCGATGGGGGGAGAGGGGGGGAGGGGGGGGAGGGTAGGGGGGAGGAAAGGTCTGGTGCAAAATACATTATTCAAAGGTGACTTCCGTAAATGAACAGGCGAAAAGCTTTGCATAATCAGACGAAAGGACCTCGCATATATGAATGTTTAATGAGGGTAGAATATTCTTTTCCTTCTACTTTATTTATGCCTAAAGAGAATTCATTAATAGGTTCCTTTTATATAATTCATAAACATAAAACTCTGGAAAAGTTTAACATGAAATGTAAGACATTTGACTTTCAAACGAAACGGAAATGATATTCGATGATATTTTAGACGTTTCGCCAACGAATTTCTTTGACAAATAAAATTTAACATTAAAGGTTTCATCATTTGAAGTTCTACATATGTTTTATTAGAAATGTTTTCTCATTAAACAGAGGTTTCTTTTCAGCAACTCATATAACAATAAAACTCCATAATATTTCTAATATATTTTCATTTTGAAAACATTTTCATAATGGAACTTGAAGCTTTCTTCCTCTTTCAAATAGTAGTAAAAATGTTAAGACTCATGCTCTTAAAACAATAGCGTAGTTTACTACTTAAACAATCTCAAAATCTTTGCTGCGTCATGACACAAGTTCGTCCAACTAATGAAATATATAAATAACGTCATAAAATCGTTGCTTATATTCCGAGAAAAGAATTTGTACGATATTAAAAAAGCATTGTCATAATCCTTTGATGTTCTCGCAAAGCTGCGTTGGTTTTTTTCATGTGTTTGCACTCAAGATAAAAATATTTTCAGTAATTCATTCACATGCAAAATGTGTAATATTTCTGAGATGAAGTTCAGAGTTAGCCTGCGAGGTTAAAGGGCACTTAACTTAGGAAGGATTATATAAAACAAAAAATATTGGCACCAATTATTACATATTTTCTCATTTATGATTTTATTTCCGACAAAGCCTTTTGACACGGATAACGATAACAACAACAACAACAACAACAACAACAACAACAATAATAATAATAATAATAATAATAATAATAATAATAATAATAATAATAATAGAGAAATAAATAAAAAATTATGACTTTTCTCGTGTCGTACATTTTGATATAACCATGAAAAACTTTACGCTTAACTAAGACCACTTTCTTGGTCGTAGACAGTTTAAATCTTTAGTTTAGTTTATTTATATGTAAAAAAATCAAGATATAATGCACAAACAGTAGGTTTAATTTATCCTTATAAATACCTCATCGAATTATTAATGAAATATCTACTGGGGCAAAGAAGAGGAAGAATATACACATCAATAAGAGAGATGAATCTCTTACAACAGCAGAAGATGATGGAAGACAACGTTAGATGGAACACTTTAGTGAGGTCAGGAATAGGAGATATGAAGGCAACAATTTGATTGATATACCTGAAGCTGAAGAGGACCTTGATGTGCCCATAAATGAATTCAGTGGGTTTGAAGTAGAATCCATCATTAAGAAACTAAAGAGATGGAAAGCCCTGGATACGATGGAATAACTTCTGAGATGATATAAGCCGAAAATGAAGTGACCCCCAAAATACTTACAATGATTATTTTGTAGAATGTGACGTGAAGAGGCAAAACCTGATGAAGGGGAGCTAGGAGTGTTCGTGAAAATGGCAAAAGAAGGTGACCCGACTGATTGCAATAATTACAGAGGTATCACACTCACGTCAGTGGTCATGAAAACAAATAGTATGCTCATTCTAAAAAGACTAGAGAGAAAGACTGATGAAAAGCTGAGAGACGAACAAGAAGGATTTAGAAAAGGTAGAATTTGTACTGACCTCGCCAAATTTTCATTTTAAGACAAGTGGTACAGCAATGTGTAGAATATAGAAATCCACTTTTGACGCATTAGTGGACTATGAAAAAAACCTTTGATAGTGGACACTGGCCAACTTTGTGGAGAGACCTGCGTTATTATGTTCCTCTTAAACATGTAAATTTGATTAAGTCTGTTCATGAGCATAGCAAATGCAAAGTTAATGTTGGTGGAGTCCTATCTAATGAATTTTCATTGAACAGTGGAATACTCCAAGGAAATGTGTTGTCACCTATGTTGTTTATCCACCTCAGATTTTGTAAAGCATAGAATAATTGGGGATGCTGGAGAAGGATTGGATGGATTGGTAGCAGGATATTAGCTGAACTAGAGAATGCTGATGACGTTCCCCTTATTAACAGAACACCGCAGGACGTGCAGAGCTTGCTTACCAGAATGCATGAAATATCACATGAAGTTGGGCTTAAAACGGAATATGCAATGAAGATGAAATATCATTAGAAGGAGAAAGGATTAATTAGGTTGAATCGTTTAAATATTTAGGAACTATGATCTCTAATACGGGTCTTTAGAATTGGAGTTAGATAAAAGAATCAAAAAAGCAAATAAGAAGGCTAGGTTAGGTAAAATTTGGGAATCAAATTGCCTGATATTACATATAAAAATCAGGTTATATATCAGTTTATTGAGGTCGGTGTTACTGTATAGACATGAGTCGTGGTATGACAATGAAACAATATCCAACGGATTTTGTAGATTTGAGAACAAAGCCCTCAAAAAAATATTGGGAGTTTAATGGCAGAAGATAATTAGAAACAAAAGTATAAGAGAGATTACTCGAGTGCCATATGCAGATAAGATCATGGTGAGGGGTAGATGGAGATGGTTTGGGCATGTTCTTCGCACCCCTCCAGAGAGATTAATTCACCAAACTTTCAACTGGGCTCCACAAGGCACTAGATGAGTTGGAAGGCCCAGTCCTAAATGGCTGAGGACTATGAAGCGTGAAGTAGGGGATGATGAGCGGAGAAGTACTGAATTGAAAGCTCTAGATAGAGACGACTGGAGAAATCGAACCGAAGCCCTTTGCGTCAATAGGCGTAGGAGGAGATCATGATGATGATGATGATCCTCAAAACAATAGTATATGATTTTTTCTTGTTGTTTTCAAGACATGAAAGTAACAAAAAGTTATGACAAAATATGAAAACAACAGTAACCTTTTTAAAAAAATTAAGACCTCGTAAAAGGGCAATAATTAACAAAGAAAAAGATTTAAAAAGTCAAGCCGATATCAACAAGAATAACAATTATAATAATAATAATCTGAAAATAGGTTTCTGACACGTGTATAGCCCGGAGTATTCTCCAGATAGCAATAAGATAATTGGATCTGTTTCCAAGGGGTTTAAGGTGGGTCTGGTTAAATTCAAATCATCAAATGGATTCCAAGTCACCTTCAATTTAATTACACATAGAATGAAGGATATTTAATCGGATGACAGGAAATTACTTTTCGTCTTTTTTTTTTTATTCTTTCTTAAGGAGACAAATAAATTAACATAGTGTGACCCACGAACCGAGAAGACGGAAGAAGCTGGTTCCATGTTAAAGAGTGTGGTTTTGTGCCGAATGAGTGATAGACCAACCTCTTGAAGATTGCAAAATCAAAAGATTAAGGAAAATGGTATCAAGAATTGATTCGCAGGCTTTTTATTATTATTATTATTATTATTATTATTATTATTATTATTATTATCATTATTATTATTATTATTAATATTATTATTAGCTAAGCTATAACCCTAGTTGGAAAAGCAAGATGATATAAGCTCAAGGGCTCCAACAAGAAAAAATTGCCCATTGAGGAGAGGAACTTAGGAAATAAATAAACGATATGAGAAATAATTAACAATTAATAAAACAATCTAAAAACAGAAACAACAAAACAGATACTTCATATAGAAACTATAAAAAGATTTATGTCAGCCTGTTCAACATAAAAACATTTGCTTCAAGTTTGAACTTTTGAAGTTCTACCGATTCAACTACCTGATTAGGAAGACCATCCCTCAACTTGGTCACAGCTGGAATAAAACTTCAAGTACCCGTCTAGGAGAAAGGCCAACTTTATGATGAAATTTTATAAGCCGGGCAGCAAAAGAAAATTATTTCCTTATTCCACCTCATAACCGAAGATTACCTTCTACAGTAAATGAATTCTTTACACGCTGGGGTAAACTATCGATTTAGAAACACATCTTCCCTAGTTCCAGTCCATACATCTATTTTCCTCGTTCTCTCTTCAGGGATTTTAATCAAGTCCCCTTTCCATTTAGCCGTTTGAAGGGCCATTTTCAAATCACCTTCTCTAGCTCCGACTCTCCCGTGAAGCCTCGCCTGGGGAAGCCATTAATGGAGAAGTGGGAATGGCCTACATCCCACCAAATAGCTTCAGGCACTCGGCTGGTGGTGGAAGACGTCAGCCAAGAAAGAGAAAATAAAGACAAAAGGCTGATGCTAAGCCTCTTATCTTAAGTTTGGTACTTAATGATTATCATCAGAGAGAGAGAGAGAGAGAGAGAGAGAGAGAGAGAGAGAGAGAGAGAGAGAGCAAATGGTGTTATAATCATATAAAGGGGAAATTACTTTCATCTTAATGTTCTTCCTAATGTGTTTTTTATGATCGACTTTTGCTCGTCAAGTAAACTCGAGTTAATAGTCATCCTACGGTTATTATGATGATGGAAATAAATAATTTTTCATCCTTTCATATATTGTTCTACGACTATTATAAAATAAATTGCTAATAATGATGTCTTATAAAATTCATATACATTATCAAACGGAGATTACATACAAAATTATATATATATATATATATTTATATATATATATATATATATATATATATATATATATATATATATATATATATACTGTATGTGTGTGTGCGTGTGTGTGTGTGTGTACATGTTATCTCCTCTACTGATTTGAATATATGAACCGTTTCTCAGAAATTCTTCTGAACATCAAAGAGAAAAAGAACGACCTTCAAACCCAGCTATTCCGCGAATAATGTATGTCCCCCACCCCCCTCTCGTCAGCATCTTTTCTCCTTGGGCTTAGTCCTTCAGGCAGTGAACCATCGACCGAGAATTTAATGACAGGCGATAGGAAACGCCCATTCTCTTCTGGGAAGACCTTTCATTCAACCCTATGAATGAGACCGGGGTTTTGAAAAGTCTTTAGCACATATATTATTGGGACAATACTAAATAATACAGAAGGGGAAATCACGAATCCATTTCAAAGAGAACTACAAAGAACTCTTGAGATTGCAGACCTCCGCCACGGCAGCTTATTTCTCAAAACCAGCTTGCCTTTCCCAGAATCAATTTAGACCGCATGCGTCTTTGATGTCTGTGTGACAACCATGTGCGAACTTGGGGTTAATGTTATGGTTAATTCAGGCGACCTTTTGATCGACCTTTACCTTGACGTTTGACCCGAGGCTCTCAAAATTGAATCACTCCCACGTCTTAACATATCGATTAATCTCTGAAAGTTTCACTACTCTATGAGTAAAAGTGTGGCCAGGAAGTTTTTCACAAACAAACAGATAAAGGGATAAACATAAAATCAGGGTAAAAAACATGACCTCCTGTCAACTTCGTTGGCGGAGATAATTACAGCTATAACAAAGTCTTGCGAGCTTCATCATTAATTCCATTCATAGTGTGAAGATGGCGCTAGTAGCGCCTGCTTTTGAATTTGAGTCTTAAAAAATTAAAAGCAATCCTTTCGATTTCGATTTCGATTCGGAGAATGCTCCTTTCAAATATGATGGAGTTAAAGGTTTGTATTTCAATTCCTTTAATATTTAAGGAAAGGTGGAAGAAGTATTAGATTAAGGGATGTTAAAGATACTCAAATTGGAAGAAATAATTTGAACGTACTTTTAATATTCTTATTTACATGTGCGTTATTAGCATCGCGTGAGCTAAAGACGAGAGTTTAGAGAGGAAGAAAGATAACAATTGTGAATAGATAGGACTATTTGATGAAGGTCATTACTAAAGAAAAACAAAAGGTTTAACGTGCAAGTGCATACCTTGGAACGCCTCACAAAGTGGGGTAAGGTGAAACTTTTGCCGGAAAATGGTCTTGGAATAAGTTAATCACAGGTAAAACCTTGTTCTACTCTACTGGGTAGTGCCAGAGCATCAGTACCATGGTCTTCCACTGTCTTAGGTTAGTTTTCTATCTGTTTCCTTATTTACTTTGCTATTTTCCCTGTTGGAGCCCTTGGCCATATAACATCCTGCATTTCCAACTAGGGTTGTAGCTTAGCTAATAATAATAATAATAATAATAATAATAATAATAATAAATAAATAAAAAAGCACTGAGAGTGGACCTCCGCACGGCAGCTTATTTCTTGAAACCAGCATTCCTTTCCCAGAATTAACAAATCCTTTCCAACTCTTTATATTTCAGTTTAAAATTACTTTACGATGAAAATTGTGCCGTATGGTTGATGATCGGAATTTGACCTTTTGCTTAACCTTGTCCTTGGCCTTGGACTCAACCTTGACGTACGACCTTAATATGTAATAATTGGCGTACAATTTTTATACGCTGAAATATGAACTAAGTTTGAAGTCTCAGTGACAACGAAGTCCAAACATGGTTGATTACGTGAATTGGACATTTTCCTTGACCATGACCTTGACATTTGACCTTGACCTTCCAAAATTTCATCTTTCCAGATTTTTTATAACAGTTAGTCCCTACAAGTTTCAATACTCTACAATTAAAATTGTGGCCAGGAAGCTGTTCACACACACAAACACACACACACATAAAAACACAAACGGGGTAAAATATAACCTCCTTCCAACTTCGTGGGTGGATGTAATAATAATAATAATAATAATAATATTAATAATAATAATAATACATCTGAACAACATACAAGATTCTAAAAAAAAATTATTTCCCTTCAAAGTTCGTGAGATTAGATTTATAGACCTCGGGCCTGTGAGGCCATTCGGTACCCACGTACAACTGGGGAAACGCTACAATTGCGATAAGAATAGTTAAAGAAAGATGGACAGCAAGATAAAAGAGAAGAAGCAAAGATAGAGGTAAAGTAGAAGGATATAAAGCAGGTACAGATAGGGTCGAAGGAATGCTGCAAAGACCGTTAAGTAATGCCTACAGTGCACCGCATACGCGAGATAAAATTCCTGAGGGAATATGAAAAGATATGAAGTGATTGAGATTAGGGGTTGTGGTGGCTTATAGGAAACGTCCCTGCCCAGTGATCGCCAGACGGGGGTTCGAGTCCCACTCAAGCTCGATAGTTTCTTGTAGTGTCTGCAACCTCACCATCCTTGTGAGCCAAAGATGGTGGTTTGGGGGAGCCTGTAGGTCTACCTGGTGAGTCATCAGGAACCATTGCCTGGCCCTTCCTGTTCCTAGCTTGGGTAGAGAGATGTTTTGGTCGTTGATCATAATGATATATGCTCAATCCCTAGGGCCTTGTCCTACTAGCAAGGGCATTGTCACTGTTCCTTGTCTCTGCCATTCATGAGCGGCCTTTAAACATTTTAAAGATGATTCCTCATTTACAGCATCCACACTGATGACTAAAGGCAAAGCATTGAAACTTCAATTATTACAGATGACAAAAGAAACAAGTTCATGAGACTTTGCCAATAGTTAGAGAATTTGTAAAAGTATAATTTCTTGGGGGACTCTTGTCTTGGTCCGTATTTTGGAACAGGCTGTGCCAGAGTTTGATCCAGATAAAATCGATAAATATCCGAGTTTAAAATCAAAGTGGAAAAAAGTCTGCTAATTACCATGGAAATTTATTCTCGAACTCCTTCAGGGACCAGGAGACGCAAAGACTAAGATTAAAATAACCTATTTTTAATAATTTAAAAAACATCAATCTTAATAATAATACAAAGAATAATATGGCCATTTTTACTACATCTGAAGTTTTACTTTAAGAGAAAGGGTTATCAATTATGAATCTACAACGAGCAAAAATAGAACTTAGTTCGATTTGATGAAAAGGACAAGCGTGGCAAAGTAATCACCTGCGAACATCCTTCACGTTAATTTATTTCAGTTTCCAGAATAAAATTTCTATTTACGATATAAAACATATATCTTTCTAACAACTCCTGCGCTACAACACTTATGGAATTAATTTAAAAATATTTAAGTTGTAAAACACATCGAGGTAACAATCAAATTCAAGAAAAAATTTTAAGGCAACAGCCACTAAAAGATATTCTGCAAGTTTTTAATACTTTGAAAGAATAAGATAAGAAAATGAAAAATATAAGAAAACTGTTTCTGGCTAACAGAACTTTTTGGCGCTCTCGAATACGGATCTCGGAATAAACATTTCTGATTTACATTAAATTTTAAACGTGGAAACCAGGATATATTTTTCTTTTACTAACATTCCAAGTTTTGGAGAAATATTCCCTGGAATTTGAGGAATTACTCTTTGGTTTGAGAATTTTCCTCCTCTAATTAGGGAAATTACCTCTGGGAAGAGAATTTTTAAAGGAAATTTTTACATTGTAAAGAAAAGAACCTGCATATTAAAACAGAACTGCATTTATTACTAGAATATTACGCATATCTATGAAATATGTATATAAAACCCAACAATGATGTGATTATGTAAAGGATTGAATTAATCCGTGGATATGAAAGTGATCATTGTCTTTTCTTTTCTTCAGGAGCCACCAATGTTAGGGAGACTGTACCCATCGTCTAATAACTCGTTCACATACCATGGATGAGATGATAGTGTTTTGTTGGACTAGAGTCAGAATTAAACCAGAATTCATAAAGTGAAAGTGTGATAAATGAAACTGATCTGCAACTCTCTCTCTCTCTCTCTCTCTCTCTCTCTCTCTCTCTCTCTCTCTCTCTCTCTCTCTCTCTCTCTCTCTCTCTCTCTCTCTATATATATATATATATGATAAATTTTGCACATTTTTACGTGTTTTTCATATTCAAATAAGCCATATATATTTTGATATATTAATGTCTGGATTCTCTTAACGACCTCGGGATCAGAGCCCCAGGCGAAATCTCACAAAGACAAGAGCTTGGCTCCGGCCAGGAATCGAACCCTGGTCGGCAAGCTTATATAGACAGTGACTAACACATATGTATATAGATAGATAGCTATATATATAGTTAGAAGAGAGAGAGAGAGAGAGAGAGAGAGAGAGAGAGAGAGAGAGAGAGAGAGAGAGAGAGAGAGAGAGAGAGAGAGATAATATATGTGTATAAATATCTTTGTGTAATGTAAGCATAAAGAAATATACCGTAAAATGTACACAGGCATACACAACATCTAGTGTATATATACATATGTATATACTGTATTACATATATACAGTATATACATATACATATCTGTCTATATAATATACATGTCTTTTATATATATATATATATATATATATATATATATATATATATATATATATATTTATATATATATATATATATATATAAATATATACATATATACAGTATATATATATATATATATATATATATATATATATATATATATATATATATATATATTGCTTAGTTTAACAGCACTATAAGATTCCTAGTAACCAATCAACAACAACCAAAAAAGCTTAGCCTGAAAACAAACCCTAAGACTTCCATGGTAAACGAATATCCTAAACACTGGACACTTAGGACCAATGTATACAGTAATGCACATACTAACTATAGAAGCATCAGGTCTGTTCAATACTTGGATAAGGTACCCGCAGGGATTTGATTACATGGATGTCTACAGAAAACACGACTTGCAATATCTTCTACTGTAGATACCCCGAATAAGGGTGTGTGTGTGTATATATATATATATATATATATATATATATATATATATATATATATATATATACATATATATATGTATATATATATATATATATATATATATATATCTAATCATTTATAAAAATATGCATATATACATACACACACACGCATATATATATATATATATATATATATATATATATGTATATATATATATATATATATATATTTAAATAAATGTAAATATTTCATGAAGAGTAAAGGGTACATTTCGTTTCTACTGAGATTTTTGTAACATATATCATCGTCATCATCATCATCATCATCATCATCATTATTATTATTATTATTATTATTATTATTATTATTATTATTATTATTATTACTAGCTAAGCTAAACCCCTAGTTGGAAAGCAGGATAATATAATCCCAAGGGCTGCAATAGGGAAAAACAGAACAGCGACGAAAGTAAATAAGGAATCTAATAAACTATATGTAAAGTAATGAAAAATTTATATAAAATATCTCAAGATCAGTAACAACGTTAAAATATATCTGCCATATATAAACTCTGAAGTGAGACCTATATATGTCATCCTGTTCAACATAAACGCATTTCTCTTGCTTGAGGGTACACTCGGGCACACTATTCTATCTTATTTCTCGTCCTCTTGCTTTGTTAAAGTTTTTTATAGTTTATAAAGGAGATATTTATTTCAATGTTGTTACTGATCTTATAACATTTTATTTTTCCTTATTTCCTTTCCTCACTGGGCTATTTTCCCTGTTGGAGCCCCTAGGCTTATAGCATCCTACTTTTCCAACTAGATAATAATAATAATAATAATAATAATAATAATAATAATAATAATAATAATAATAATAATAATACTGTAAGTTTGAACTTCTCAAGTCCCAACGATTCAACTACCAGCTAGGGAAGATTATTCCACAATCTGGTTAAGCTGGAATAAAACTTCTAGAATACTGTGTAGTATTGACCCTTACGATGGAGAAGTCAAGACTTTTCTTATTAACTGCATACCTAGAACTATGTAGTCTGGTAAGATCTGAATGTAAAGGATGGTTAGAATATGGTAAATATTGTGTAACATGCATAAAGAGCTGTCTGAACCACGGGGATAATGATTAATATCTAGATCAGGAATAAGAAATTTAATGGACAAGTTTTTGTGCAACAAATTAAGGTAAGATTCGGGAGATAAAGACCACACAGAATAATATTCGAAAAAAGGCAGAATGATAGATTTAAAATATTACTTCTGAATATAAAGGTATATAAATGAATAAATAAATATATATTTATATATATAAACATACATACATACATATATATATATATACATATATAATAAAAAAAAATTGCATATACAGTATAAAAAGATAAAAAGCTGTATGTATATATATATATATATATATATATATATATATACACGCTATATATTCATATAGATATATAGATAAATTAAACCCCACACCCCTTCAATCCTCCCAAAAAATCACGAATCTCGCCAGCACCCGGAAGCCTCTGCACTTCATCTGTAGATAACAAAAGGAAAAACGCAAACATTAGTTAAAAAATCAAATTCCTCGACGGAGGAACGTGATGTATCCCTCGTTGATCTTTAGCAACTCAGCGGAACTGGACAGTCTGTGCGATGCAACGGCAAGTCTTCAAAACACAATCAATGTTGCAAAGAGAGAGAGAGAGAGAGAGAGAGAGAGAGAGAGAGAGAGAGAGAGAGAGAGAGAGAGAGAGAGAGAGCTACATGGGGCTGGATACTGGTTCGGTGGTTTTTTTCTTTTTATCCCTTGTCTTTCGGTGTTGGTTAAAGATGAGAGAGAGAGAGAGAGAGAGAGAGAGAGAGAGAGAGAGAGAGAGAGAGAGAGACGGGCTAGATGCTGTCTCGGTGGTTTTATCTTCTTATCCCTTGTCTTTAAGTGTTGGTTAAAGATTGTTGTGGTTGATATTGA
>NC_090727.1:174882723-174915223 GCF_036898095.1 Palaemon carinicauda | reverse complement strand
TCAACAATGAAATATCACTCACTTTATATTGTCAATCTGTCTTTTATCTAACTATTCTTGTCTTCCTCGGCATTTATTTTCTTCGCTTTCACTAAAATTTACTTCTATTTTCCTCTGCGTAATTGTGAATGTTCATTGTTTCTGTCAATATGTTAATCTTTTCTACATTTCCCTGTTCATACATAAACAGCGGTGGCATCACATTTCCACTATTCTCTGGAAGCCAGCATAAAGACCAGTGGACAGCAGAGTCTTCCGCATCTTCTCATGTAGTGACAGTAGTTCCTCCGCCAAACAAGGTAAGATGGCCTAATGGCAACTTTATCTCACCTCACAATATAAATACAGTTCAACCTATCTACAAGTATACTTCCAATATTAATCAAGATTTTGCTGGTTCAGTCTAAACACTAAAGAATTTCTTCTGGTTTGAAAGTTCTCAACTTCCGAATAACAAAAAAAAACTCATAAGTGAATATCAATTGTCCAATAGAAGCTGTTTCCGAAGTTTGGTACAAAGCAACGAAATTTATTTGCAAGTAGTTTACCTTAAACAGATCAGTAATCTTCCAGACTCTTCCATTTGTAGCTTGATCCGTTGGTTTTTAATAGTTCACAACAGTTTAATCTAACCAGTATGGTTCAGCAAAGTAATTTTTCTATGAAATCCTATAAAAGATCAAGAAGCTTTCCAAATGATTCTTTAAATTAGAAGAACCTACCTCTATTTTATAATTAGCTAAATTAGATACTCTATCATCCTAAAGTCTTAGGATGGCGCTTACTAACGACTTTTTGCATTACATATCACTGTACTTATCATTACATGTTAACTGATAACTTTTTTTTTTTTTTTTTTTACAAAGTAGTGTTTTGCTTAATTATTCCTGAGAATACTCATTTGATGAATAAATCTATTACTATTTATAAATTTCTTCTACAGTCAAAATCAGTTTCTTTTGTCGAATTAAAATTCATTGAAAACCTCTTGAAATGCTGTAGGAAAATCCAGTATTATCTATCACTATTTTTTTTAAATTTCTTGTACAGTCAAAATTAGACATCCTTTGTAGAATTTACACTCAGTAAAAACCTCGTAAAATATTCTAGGAATCCCCGGTTTTATTTATGGAAAACACTGTGCCAACTAAATGCTTTAATGTATTTTTAGGACAGATTACCACCGAGCAAGACACCTTGAAGACTGATATAGACCAGAGACTGGGTGACTGACTATTCATTGATGATGGGTCAGCAGAGACACCTAAATATTGGCGTTGATGTGCAAGAGTTTCTGTTTTAGATTTACTTCAAGGTTTTAATCATTTGATTCAAGAAAAATTTCAATTCTGCCTTACTTATTGTGTTTTACTATTTGAAATTTACTCAGAGTACCTCTTGCATTCATTACATGATTCTTCCCAGGATATATAATCAAACTTTCGAATGTTCTTGTTCCCATGCCACTAATATACCATCTACCGTGGAGTTTCCATCTTTAAATTTTTTCTTTTATGTGTTAAAGCAGAATGGTGTTATCATCTACCTTATAATTTTGTCCTGCAGTTGCACACCCTACCCTGAAGCTTTGCGTCTGAGAGCAATAATTTTCCTAACATAAATAACTCATTTTCACTGAAGATTTGCAGTGCAACTTTGTCTCTATATTAGGAAAGAATCCTTCCTTTCTTACTCCATGTTCCTAGAACTATAATCGTGCTCTCTTCTTTTCCAAATGGATGACAAATCAAGTTTCTCCGCTATTAATCAAGTTGATTGATCTAACCGTATTTTACTTTTCCCTTTGTCCGAGATACAGCTACTCATTTCCTCTCTTGTTGCAGTTTCACTGCTGTTTCTTTCATTTTGAAACTTCTACAAATCCTTAGCTATTGAAAACTTACACGCTCCACATTTCAATCTTTGTTCCAAGATAATTCCATCAAAGTAAACTCTATTCATTTCCGACTTACACAGTTAACTTTACTTGTGTCTTGGATGAGTACAATAGTTATAGCTATTTAGTTATCACTTTCTTCAAGTTCTTCAATGGCTCTGCATTTGAGCTTTTTCTCCGCGTAGCCTGATAAATAATCAATTTGTTATTTCATGCAAGAAAAATTCACAATACTTTACAGTTTCCACAAAGGATACTAGGGAACGCACCTGACTTTATTACATCTTGATAATTTGATACAATGCCCTTTCGTATTTCAAAACCTGTAGGCTCAAGATTTCTTCCTTTTTACCTCGTACATTTATCTTACTTCCCCTACTTCTACTTAGCACTACCTTTTCCTTTATGTGGCTGGACATATACATTCGTCTTTCAATTAAAAAATGTATCTTCCCCAAAAAGACATTAGTTTTTCCTCATGTCATTATGAGAGCAAATAATTGCTTTTGTAATTTTCGACAGAAGACGAAGGCATTTAACGCCCTAGAGTATATCTTGTCTGATTTAATGAAGGCCATAAGCTTACTCGTATCAAGTGCATTTTGCTAATAGCGGTAGAATGCTAAATATTGGTATCTTTTATAATCATACTAATCTCATTCTCTACCTCTTTGTTACGCCAACCCTAGATAAGCCCCTCCCCGGAATACAAAACTTTCTCTGGAAGCTTTTTCCACCCCCACAGCAACAACTCCAAGGCCGACTACCTTCACATGGATAATAAATACGTTGGTAGGTAAACTTGTCTGACTATTTCGAAGGTAAATTGTATACACAAAATTAAAAGCTGCCATTATTCTTGACATGTAAACTTATAAGACGGGTTTGACAGTGAACTTTATTAAAACCAAGCGAAACAAAGGAGTTGTCATTTTTGGTAATAAAACTTGTCACACAGCTTTGAAGAAGAATTTGATAACAAAAATAATTTAGCAGCTCTCAAAATATTTAGTTATTATTCCAGTTCATCCATTTGTCGAAATTACCGAGTAGAGCTTTGTTAATACTATAAAATGAATAAATATACCCAATTCGTTAAAAAATACTTTTAAAAACTATTTTCTCGAGAATTTTCTTCACCAATGCTACATTAAAAGATCACGAGTAAAAGAATATATTTCTTTTATGAATATTATCTACAAGATAATTTTACTATGATTAACCACCTCATTAAAAATTCAACGTCAAGCAACTCAGAACAGACCGGAGAAGTCTGATGTGGACTTAAGGGCTTACAATAAAAAAATAAAAAAAATATACAAACTATCATTTTTTCCTCCTGAGCCTCATTCTTTTCTCAAAATGGTGAATTTTGTTTATGAATCTTCCTTTGGATCCTCTGCAGATAGCGGCTATTCTCCTGCAGGAGGTGGATATTCCTCAGGAAGTCCCTCAAGTACTTCAGACTACACCAACGCTTCGCGGAACAATACAAGCCGCTTCTTTTCTCTTAACACTGCAAGGCAAACGCTAGATGTAAGTTTTTAATATCTGTTTTTCTTTTTTTTTTTTTTGCAAACGCTAAATGTTTTTTTTTTCTTTTTTTTTCTTTTCAAACACTAGATGCCAGTTATTTATTTGTTAATATTTCTTTTTTTTTTGCAAACGCTAGATGCAAGTTTTTTTTCTTAAATTTTTTGCAAACGCTAGATGCAAGGTTTTTCTTTTTTTCTTTTTTTTTTTTTTTTTGCAAATGCTAGATGTAAGTTTTTTTCTTTTCTTTTTTTTTTACAAACGCTAAATGTACTTTTATTTTGCAAACGGTAGATGTGGTTATTTTGCAAATGTTAGTTTTAAGTTTATTTTGAAAACTCTAGTTTAAAGTTTTTTTTGCAAATGCTAGTTTTAAGTTTTTTTTGCAAACGCTAGAAATAACTTTTTTTTTTCTTTTTTTTTGCCGAGTGCCATATGTAAGTGGCTTCGGCAAACGCTAGATGCAAGTATTTTTTACAAAACGCTTAGATGTAAGTTTTTCCTTTTGCAAACGATATACATGAGTTTTTTGCAATTTCTAGATATCTTTTTTTCAATTTCTAGATATGTTTTCTTTTTTTTAAACAGTATTTGGATCATTTTTAGTAAATCTAGAAATCTAGGCGTAAGATTTTTTTTTCAAATTGTCTAAAGAAAGGCCAATTCTCTCGCATGAATGAAAAACTATAAAACATTAATGAAATAGCACATTGAAGCTTCACAATAATATTGTAATAAGTTTGCTGGGAAGTGTACGTTACTTACGTACAGTTTGTCTTATCCTCAAAATCGATTTTTTAAGAAATTTTTTCTTACATCTTTATATAGTAATCATATGGCGTTTAATTAAATAGGGTACATTACTTCCCCTGTAGATGTACTATCTTTTATGTTAATTCTAGTCTTAACTAGTTTTCCCTCATGTTGGGTTACTTATGATTTTCTCAATTATGATGATATCCATAAATTATTATTTGACTTGAAAGAGATAGAGGTAACACCCCCTTTTTTTTATTTCCAGTTAGGGATAAGCTTCACCGTCCCATTTCTCTCTATTCCAATGTCTTCCATAATGAGCATGGGGCAGAACTTCAGCGATAGCACAACTAGCGCCCTGAACTCTCTAATGTCCATCAACTGGCCATCTCTCCTCATCATCGGTGGAGCCATCTTGGCAGCCAGCTTGCTGCTCCCTCAATTAGCCTCTTTTATCACCTCCGCTTTGGGATCAACAAGCAGCTCCTACACAACTTCATCTTATGGAAGGGTCATGGACAGAGGTGAGGAAAACTTAGCTTTATTCTTTTCTTAAAGACATGGAACACCAAGTTAGATGACAAAGTTGCCATGTATACCCCATATAGACATGCTAAAAACTTATGCTGATCTTTCAGATTTCAAGATCTTTTCTGAATGATGTTGAAAAGTTCATACACTTAGGGAACCTAGTTGTAACCCTCTGTAGTCTATTAACAACCAGATACATAAATCAGAACTTAAGTCGACAAGGCCTAATGGCTTTTTCAGGACACAAGGTAAGCTGCTGCCACCAAACAGCATCCCCTACCGAAAACATCAATAAGTTAGAATAGCTATATTTCAGTTCGAATTCTACAGGTTCTAATAGTTTTCTTTCGTGGTATTTCAAGTAGAATGTATCTGAGAGGAGCTAAAATAAACATACCTATCTTCATAGCTTAGTGAGTTAGAACATCTTCACTTATACCTAAAGTATTCCGGATCTACACCTGTCAAAGAAGAGGAAAGCTTCTTCATTTGTATCCACATTTGGACTAAGGTTTAGTGATACGCGAGCTTAAAAAAAAACGTGAGAATGTCGCCAATTTGAGAGGATAAAGTGGCCTAAATTTATATACATATATATACATATATATATATATATATATATATATATATATATATATATATATATATATATGTATATATATATATATATATATATATATATATATATATATATATATGCATGTATGTGCGTGGGTGGTTAATTGCGTATGGGTAGGTGTATGTGTGTGAGATATGCATATGCATATATACAGTGTAGATACATTATACATACAATAATAAAAATAGCAATTAAAGCTGTTTCTAGTCCACTGCAGAACAAAAGCCTCAGAGATGTTAATTAACTTCTGGGTCTTGGCCAGATTTTCATCACCACGCTAGCCAGTGGGGATTGGCGAGGGTGTGAGATTTTCATCTGAACAATCACAGCAAAGCAAGGGGTATATATACATATTTTTTTGTAATTTAAATACTTTGTTTTCACCATTCAGAGGGAATAAACCCCCTGCCAGTGGCGCCATTCACGTCCATTCTGAATCAACTGGACGAGGCCCTAGCTCAGTACGACCTTGACTCGACCTCGTGTGTGCAAAGAGCCGTTTGTTCGTACGTGGCCGGATCCGAAGAAAGCCTCCAGGAAGGGGACGCGGACGCATCCGAACTCATCGTCTCTGGATTGGCCAGGTAAGTTCTCTCTCTCTCTCTCTCTCTCTCTCTCTCTCTCTCTCTCTCTCTCTCTCTCTCTCTCTCTCTCTCACACACACACACACACACACACACACACACACACACATAACATACAAGCAAACCACAATGACTAGTTCGTAAGCATGAACATATGCATATGATTACAGTGTTGCTTTCAATGTACTGAAGAGAGGTATTATATTTTTTCATGATCCTTGCATTTACTTTTTTCTGTATTTACATATTGTTTATGCATTCACCTATGCGTTTATTTATTTCTTCAACTATTCGTATATTTATTTACTTATTTCTGTATTTACTTATTTCTTCATATATTCACCTCTGTATTTACTTATTTACTTGTGCATTGACCTCTGTATTTACTTATTTCTGCATTTACTTATTTCTTTATGTATTTACCTCTGTATTTACTTGAGTATTGACCTCTATATTTACTTATTTCTGCATTTACTTATTTCTTTATGTATTCACCTCTGTATTTACTTATATCTGTATTTCCAGGAGCTCCTGGATGCAAAGTTTCATCGGCCAAGGGTCGATCGCCAGGGCGGTGGAACTCGGTCGAAAGCACGGACACTGCCACAGACAGTTTCCAAAGTGTCCTTTCTCTTTGCCTGGAGTCATGAGATTCCTCATGGATTACGCGTCACTCCTTCCGTCCAGTAATTAATAGGTTAACTTAATGTCTGACAATTGTTTATAATTATACGTATATTTCTTTTTGTATATTATATATAAAGGTTTATTTTTCAATTTGTCTCGTTTCTCTTAACTTCTTTATTTGCAGATGCATGCAGTAGATTTTCAGGGTTGAAAATCTGATAGGTTTATCAATAAATGATAATCTTTTAATGAAAGATTAAAAAAAAAAGCAAATCAGTCAATGGATAGCTGATGAAAGATTGACAAAAGCAAATCAGAAATGGCTTGGTAATGAAACATTGAAAAAAGCAGATAAGACAATGGTTGAGTAGAATTTAGAAAACAAATCGTCTGAAATTACATATAAAAATCAGGCTATATATCAGCTTGGTGAGATCGGTGTTATTGTATGGACATACAGTCGTGTTATGACAATGAATCAATCTCCAACAGATTTTGTAGACTTGAGAACAAACCCCTCAGAAGAATATTGGGAGTTGAATGGCAGGACAGGATTAGAGATGAAACTATAAAAGAGATTACCCGAGTCCCATATGTAAATGAGATCAAGGTGAGGGGTAGATGGAGATGGTTTGGTCATGCTCTTCCCACTCCCGAAGAAAGATTAGTTCACCAAACTTTCAACTGGGCCCCACAAGGCACTAAAAGAGTAAGAAGTCCCAGACCTATATGGCTGAGGACTATAAAGCGTGAAGTAGATGATGATGAATGGAGAAGTATTGATTTAAAAGGCCCAGATAGAGACGACTGGCGAAATCTAACCGAGGCCATTTGTGTCAATAGGCGTAGGATGAGATGATGATGATGAATTGAAATAACATTTGATCTGATCATGAAATATCAGAACATTTTGTTTTTTGGCTAACAGCTTCGAATCATTTCCAAACTATTTGAAAATTCTGGTTTTTGAAGCTACCAAGTATCTGAAATTAATTTTACATTTAGCTGAGGCGTCCACAGTGTAAAGGAATGCCTACAACTTTAATATATATTTAGGTAAGAACACTTATTCTTATTTGCGCATTTAGTTAAAAGCATATGTGGAACTGTTTTATCCTGAAAATCAGAAGTAAAATATTTCACACAACCATAAAAAACTATCTATTAGGAAATTCTCAGGATCTTACTGGCCATGGCATGGACTTGCTGGATCAAAATGTCAGTCACAAAACAGAACACCTAAATCTTAAATAACCATCGTTGCAAAACGATAGCACTGTATGCGCATGCGCGTAAATTTATTCCTTCTTAACTTTAATCCTAAATTATATAGCTTGGCTAATCAAAGTATCACTGGATATGTTTCTACTGTTATAAAAAAAATAAATAGATTCCTAATTAAACCTATCTACAGTTCTTCCGTGAATATAAAGCTATAGCTTATTCGTCAGTGTGTATCTAATGTCGTTTTAATAAGCGACGTCACGCAAAGTTTTGCCTTTTTATTTTATGTCCTTCTATAACGCTCCACTGGTTAGTGCGGGCACTTTCACCGCATTAGATTTTCCCTGAAATGAAATCTTTTCCCTTACTTTTTTTAACCTGATTTTCAAATTTTATAAATTCTCGAACTTTTGAGTTTTAGTCCTAATCTCTTCAAAGGCATCTATTCATCCTGCAAAGCTCCTACAAATGTTATTTGGGTTATGAAACTCGTCGATATATTTTCTGAGATCTTTAAATAAACTTGAACATATACTGTATATATACAGTATATAATATATATATATATATATATATATATATATATATATATATATATATATATATATATTTATATATATATATATATATATATATATATATATTTATATATATATGTATATATATATATATATGTATATATTTATATATATATATATATATATATATATATATATATATATATATATATATATATATACAGTTCAGTTTATATATATATATACATATATATATGTATGTGTATATATGTGTGTATATATATATATATATATATATATATATATATATATGTATATATATACATATATATATATACATATATATATATATATATATATATATATATATATATATATATAAAAGGCAATGTTTCTGTGTGTGCGTGTGTTCCCTTTAGAAAATTGTACAAGGAACTTTACAGAATATTTAATGATCGAATTTTATGTAATCTATATCGATGAAGCTAACGCCGCTATTTTCATTTGGATCAAGATCTACCCTGGAACCCATAAATACAACCCCCTAAAACAGTATTCCATGAAATTGGCCAGGCTGGCGCCCTTGACTTGTTCAACTTTTTTACATATAATAATAATAATAATAATAATAATAATAATAATAATAATAATAAAAATAATGATAATAATAATAATAATAATAATAATAATAATAATAATCTATATATATATATATATATATATATATATATATATATATATATATATATATATATTTATATATGTACATATAAAAGGCAAAATCTCTGTGTTTATGTGTGTGTTCTCTAAAGAAAGAGAGGTTAGAGAATCTACATAATAACTAAAAGTTTAGTCCTTTATCAAAATTTTCCGAGGAAGATAATGCAAGGAGTCCAGTTTCGCTAAGTGGCCCCCATGGGAGCTATGTGGGCAGATCCCACAGCCTCTTAAAACTTTAAATATATCCAGTTTTACATAAAAACAAAAAGGGTATTATTATGAAAAATTTTCCGAGGAAGTCAATGGATGTGGTCTGAAATCTATTAGTGCCCTTCAAGAGAACTATGTTGGGGGAGAGGGAGAACTCTCACCCTCTTAAAAATCCAGATAGAAGGAACAATAATGGCAGCTACGCGTGAAGAACACAAAGACCAAGGAAAATCTCACCTTGAAGATAATCAACAAAGAATTGCAATACTAAGATATGAGAAATCGAGGAATAAAAAATAACTTGACTTCAGGCTAACCGGTTGACAAAGAATGATTGCTCTGTGAAAACAACAAACATAAGTAAAAGCAGAGAATAATCCCCGTAATGATAAAGTCAGGCATGCAGAAGCTAGAGCACGTCTGTTTAATGACAAACAATGGCGTCTTGGTGCGTTCATCTAAGACCTAAGGGATGGTACGAAACAGAAGACAAAGCACAAATTTCCTTGATGTCACAAAAATGTAATCACTGTGATACTCTGAAATGGAAGAATGAACCTCCTGGATTGTGTTGCTGTGGAGGGAATGAATGAATGGAGGGAATGTTCAGCTAACTTTGTTACAAATATCCTCTCCACCTTAACATTGGAAATGTTTCATTTTCACAGTTGCACAGTTTCCGCAAATGAAATACTATGCAATAAGAGAATCTAGGAGTTTAATAAAACATGTTTCAGAATAAGTCATCACAGATATAAACTTGTATGGATCGACCAATAGCATATACTGACACTGCTTCTTAATCCTATAGCCGGGCAATATCGGGTATCTAGTATTATTATATTTAGATATAAAGTACCGTCCTCCCTCTTCCCTTAAACAGATTGACCCTCAGCAAGAATTAGTGATGATTTCCAGCATTATGACATTCTCCACCCAATCTTGAAATCTACCAGAGTTAAATAACCACCATGTACTTATATAACACATCTATCATTTTCGGCAAATAAACAAATCCCTCTGAACTCACCTTACCCACTTCCTGCTGCGCTTCCTCTTCCAGTTCCTCCGATTCCAGACTGCAGTGTGTCCTCCAGCATTTCCGCGATGATTCCAGCCTTCATCATTTCTCGGCTGAGGTCCATCATGGGGTTGGTGATCTCTTGCACCGCCTTCATCACTTCCCTCGACTGCTGCAGGGAACCAGCGACTCTTAGAGTAGCTGAAATAAACAAAAAGAAGTCTTAGTAATTAAAACCAGGAGGAAGTTACAGTCTTCATTTATTATTATTGTAACTATCACAAGCCAAGCTATAACTCCAGTTGTTAAATGATAAGCCTAAGGGCCCCAATAGGGAAATCAGCCCTGTACAGAAAAGAAACAGAAATGTAAAGAGAAAACTATAAAGAGGAATAAAACAAAATATAAGATTAATAACATCTACTTTTGTTGTGCAATTTTCATATAATGCATTCCAATGAAGCATACAGTTAATTAAATTCATATAGATAATAAGTAAAACAATAAAAATTACTTGTTTAATCAACTAAAATTACCTTTCGAGCTTTGCTAAAAGATAATCATCTTCTTCTATTAAGGAGCCTGTTAGGTATAGAAGATAGAGAGAGAGAGAGGCAGAGAATCATATGGCGAGATAAGGTGATGGATAACATGGAGAGAAGAGGTTTTGTGGACGAGGATGCCTCTGATAGAAAGCATTGGAGAGGGTGCATCAGGCAACCGACCTTTTAATGTATGGATAACGGTGAGAAAGAAGAAGAAACAATTGTAAAATAAAGACTTACTATATAGCAAAGTGTTGTACAACTGATTTTGCAAATCCACCAAGATTGACGAGGAATTTAATATACTGTATACTGTAGTTCCGTAGCTCAGCATAGAAAAGAGATCTATGAAGAGGTAATTCTGATGAGTGAAAAAATAAATGACAATGTGTTCACAACACTGACTTACCAAGCTGTGCCTTCATCTGGCACTGAACGGAGTTTAGGTGAGCCTCGCTGGTGTATATGCGTGCAACGGCTTTCTGCGATTGGACCAGTTCTTTGTTGAACATGCGACACACTTCTTTGTCGTTCTTTTTGGCAGATTCTTTCAGTGAACGTTTTACCTTCTTCCTTGTGACAGGCGTGGACCCAATCCTTAGCATCCTTAGAAATGCTGTGCCAAATGAACTTTGCCTTCAGCAGCTGTGCAGTAGAACGGCACGAGGGATATGAAAGGCCGTGAATGAAATCAAACACCTGTCGGCGCATGGGAGCAGGAATCCAAGGTCGCGGTCTACCAGTACTGACGTCAGAGAGGAGGGTGGTGTTGGAGTCTTCGAGGAGAAAGTCTTCCCAACAGAGGGACGTGCAGGATGTCCTACAAGCTGGATACTCTGGATCCTGTCGTTGGGCTTCAGCCAGGGCGTTGTAATCCAATCCCAGTTGAACGGCAGCCAACGTGTTTCTTGACAGGGCATCGGCAACGGGATTCATTTTCCCAGGGACATATTGGAGGGTGCAATTGTATTCAGCCACGGCGGAGAGATGTCGGCGTTGACGGGCGGACCAGGCGTCAGACTGTCGAGTGAAGGCATGCACCAGAGGCATGTGGTCTGTGCGAATGACGAAGGGCGTACCTTCTAAGAAATGGCGAAAGTGACGGACGGCCAAGTGCACCGCCAGCAATTCTCGATCGAAGGTAGAATAACCCGATTCTGCCTTGGACAGTTTTCTGCTGAAGAAGGCCAATGGGTGGGGCGAGCCTTTGACCACCTGCTCGAGTACTGCACCAATAGCGACGTCGCTGGCATCGGTGGAGAGAAGGAGAGGGGCGTCTGGGATAGGAAAAGTGAGAGCCGCAGCAGTTGATAGGGCCTTCTTTGCATTGCAGAAGGCTGCTTCTTGAAGGGGGCCCCACTTCAGGTCCTTTGGCTTGCCCTTGAGGGAGGCGTAGAGGGGAGCAAGAGTGGCGGCAATGGCTGGCAGAAAACGGTGATAATAGTTGATCATGCCCAAGAATTCCTGCAGAGCTTTGACGGTCGAGGGCGCGGGGAAATTCTGAACGGCTGCTACCTTCTCAGGGAGGGGATGGACTCCTTCAGGAGTGATACGGTGCCCTAAGAACGACACTTCGTTGGCGCCAAAGGTACACTTGTCGTACTGGACTACAAGGCCATTTTGTTGCAGGCGGTCGAGCACGATGCGCAGGTGACGGAGGTGTTCCTCTTTTGAGGAGGAGAACACAAGTATGTCGTCCACATAACATACACAGAAAGGGAGGTCCCCTAAGATGCCATCCATGAGACGTTGAAACGTTGCCCCAGCATTACGAAGGCCAAAACAGGAGTAATTGAAGGTGTATGTACCAAACGGAGTGGTGATGGCAGTCTCGGGGATGTCTTCTGGGTTCATAGGCACCTGATAATACCCCTTCAGGAGGTCGAGCATAGAGAAAACCTTCGCTTTGTGCAGGTAGGAGGTCACGTCGGCAATGTTTGGGAGGGGGCAGTGATCCGGTTCTGTTTGCATGTTCAGGCGCCTGTAATCCCCGCACGGACGGAGGGAGCCGTCTTTCTTCAGAACGATGTGTAAGGGTGACGACCATGGGCTGGAGGCCTTTTGGCAAAGCCCTATTTCCTCCATTTCGGCGAACGTCTGTTTGGCGGCTGCCAATCGTTCCGGTGCCAGACGTCTGAATTTTGCGAAGACTGGGGGTCCCGTCGTCTTGATATGGTGATAAATACCATGCTTGGCCGGAGCCGTGGGCGTTTGGCGAAGTTCTGGACGGAAAACTTCCGGGTACGACGTGAGGAGGTGGGCGTAGGCATCCGTGGGTGCTCTGATGTGGAGAGCGAGGTTAGAGGGGGCGGGTTAAAGAGGTGTCGACAAGTACGAGTCTGCGTTGACCAATCGTCGGTGGGCGACATCGACCAGAAGGTGGAAATGAGAGAGGAAATCCGCACCGAGGATTGGCATTGTGACGTCAGCAACGAGAAACTTCCAATTGAATTTACCGTTTCCGAACGATAATGTGAGGTTCTCGTAACCGTAGGTGGGTATCGCAGATCCGTTGGCAGCTACCAAGCGAACGTCGGCAGATGTAGACAGACTACGTCGTGCCTTGAAGAGTTTCCTTGGCAAAAGAGAACGACAAGCACCCGTGTCTACCAAAAATCGCACGCCCGTTCCTGCATCCTGTAAAAAGAAAAGATTAGAAAAATGGGAGGCCACCGCCACAAGCGATGGCCTACTTACATGTTTTTTGGCCACTGACAATCCTTGGCACATTTCTTCGCGGTTGCCCCGAATCTGAAGTGGTAGTAGCAAAACTGCGGTGGATGGGAGGTAGTAAGTGGCTGTAGAAGTCGTTCGTTGGGGCGCGAGCGATTGGTGGGTGGTGGGCGGCTTTGTCGCCGCTTCGGCACATCACGGGGTAGGCGTGTATGTCCTACGGCATTCATGTCAGCTTCGGTTGACGTTGAATAGGCATCCTCGTCGTCAGGGGTGGAGGCGTTAATGGAGGTCTTGAAGTGGCTGTCCATAAGGGCGTCGGCTTTGGTCATCAAGTCCTTTATGGGTAAACTATCGACATCGGGTATGGCAGAGCGTACAGGATCGGGTAAACGGCGTATCCAAAGGGCACGAAGTAGGTTCACCTCACGAGGAGAGCCGTCTGCGGCAGGTTGAAGGCGAGCGATACTGGTCATCTCCCTGAGGGCAAGCGAAGCCCTTTGGTCCCCCAACGGTTGTTGCGAGAGCTGAAAAAGCTTTGCTATACGGGCGGCTGGCGACGGCGAGTACTGCTGCAGAAGGTATGTTTTGAGGGCGTCTTACGCTATTGGGGTGTCTCCTTGTTCACAAAGCCAGTAGGATATTTCTGGGAAGGTGTCCTCGGGTATCGCCGCGAGAACATAATCCGCTTTGGTGGTTGAGCGAGTCACGCCCCCGATACGAAACTGGACTTCTGCGCGCTGAAACCAAGCAAACGCCTGTCCGCTGGCAAACGATGAAAGTTTGAATGGAGCGGCCGCAGCACCAACTGCCGTAAAGTCCGTCATAGTACCAACGATGAAGGGGCAAGGGGGTGGGGGTGGAAGGCGGTGGGAGCGAGTCGACTTCCGGGGTCACCAATGTGACGGGCCGAGTGAGGGTTGTGAACTCAAAGGCAGGATGCAATCAACAGAGTTGTTTATTAAGGAACACTCTCCTTTATATACAAAACCTCAAGGCAACAGGAAATAACATGTTCGAGAGACAGACAATATTACAGAGCAAAACCGGAGACATGATCATTCAGGTTCTTTTTAGTGCGAGGGAAGAGCGCAGATACAAGCATAATATATACAAAATAATTATGTACAATTGTGTGACACACGGTTGGTACATCCTCTTTGTGTTGATCGGCTATTTTCAAGAAAATTATTTATCAGTAAGTTTAATTGTGTGTATAATTCTTAAAATTAAGATACAGTAGTATGTTAATTGCATAAAATACAGCATTAGTATTATTCGCTTTTCTTGAGTAGATTGATACAAGCACAGAAATGCTTCAAACATTGTATGTTCTTGATTCTGCTTTGGGAAGCAACAATTTACTGGAATTACTGGGTTTTCTTTAAACTTACAACATCTACTACTAATTCACAGTTTATTACGACAAAATGTGGCCTTAACATAACTAAATAGGAAATTTCATATCATAACAGGATTCATAGTAAACATGAAAATATACAATATCTGTCACAGTACAGTACTTCAGTTTCCATAATTACACATGTCCCCTGAATTTTCGTAACTGTGTGTACAGTATTTCTTAAACTGAAGGAAGTTACTCTACCTAACACTGCTCACTTCCTTGAACCTCTTCTACCTTTCAGCAAACACAGTTCCCTCTCATCTCTTATCTCCAAGGAATTTAGTCCTAGGCCCTTTTGTCCAAGTCTTTCATCATTGAGTATTAAGAGTACATACTAGTCTTTGTTTCTTTAGAATCTGACCAACATTAATTCTTTTAAGAGGACCTACCTCACTATCTTTATCTTATTACTTCATATTAAGGTTTGTTGTAATCAGGTCATACACACACTCATCGTACAGTGAAACTAAATGCGCCCCAAGGATATTTCTCAGGGAACGATAGTGAAAGTTATTCAATATTTTGAGTTGGTGTAAATATGGCTTAGAGAGATAGATAACCATTATATCAAATTTGATAATTTGAACTCTTTACTATACCAACTATTTCACCTATTACCTCCCTGTATTATTATTATTATTATTATTATTATTATTATTATTATTATTATTATTATTATTATTATTACTAGCTAAGCTACAGCCCTAATGGGAAAAGTAGGATGCTATAATCCCAAGGGCTCCAACAGAGAAAAATAGTCCAATGAAGAAAGGAAACAACGAACTGAACAAACTACATGAGAAATAATGACCAACAAAAATAAAATATTTTAAGAACAGTAATAACATTAAAATACATCTTTCATATCTAACTAAAAAAGCTAAAAAAAAAAATCATTTATCAGCAAACACCTAAAAGACTTTCAGCTTGTATTCCAACTCTCGTAACCATCTGTTCATTGGGAGGAAGGCAAGTCACCGTGGCACATAAAAGCTAATATATACATTACCTATATCATGTTTCAAAGAAATTACTACATTACCTCTGATCTAACGATCCAGCCCATATCCTTCTTTCCTTATTTTACTGCACCATACGTTGACCTCGATAATGGAGAAGACTTATTTGAAAGGTGCGAAATTGTAGCAGTCGAAATAGTATTACAGTAACCATTAAACTTCAGGAATAAATTATAAGACATTCCTATTATCGTTAGGGCAAATTTAATATTCAAGTACAGGCAATAAGATGGGGTCATCCTTCCTTTTCCAAATTGCCAAAACCTAGGCCTTTGATGAGTGTCTCATTTGGTTTTTCAGATGAGGCACTCACCAGAGCTCCTTCCTCCAAGTTTTAATAAACCAATCATTTTGAAAAAAGTTAGTATTGCTATGGTAAAGAGAATGACAATGTCTATTAGGACTGAGCACCCTAGTTCTCGTAAGACCTGCTATGAATGTGGATGTCATCAGATTCAGATATTTAGAGTTTTTGGCACGCATAACAAATTCTATTTGTGTTCATCTAGCAGAATCCAGACTTGGATGTTTCGACTTCGATTGTGTTACCATTATAGCTAAGATACAAGATGATGACAGAAAGGTCTCGCTCTCACTTTTTTTTTCTTTCTTTTTTGGTGGTGATTTTTTGAGGCTCACTAAAGGGAGTGGTTGAATTCAGTTTCTCCTACTGATCGTCATGGCTTAAAGGGCTTTGGATTTTGCCTCTGAATCAGGCTATGAGCAAATAATCTTTGAAGCTACGGAGAGGTGAGGTCTGGTAACTGCTTGGACTTTTGCATCTGAATCGGTCACAATTGTATATTAATGCTGAGCCTATTTTTCTATGGAATAAATCTGGTCAACATAATTGATAAGCGTATCCCTTCTCCTGTGGTAAGCTATCAAGTGAAGACAAATTTTGATTTAATGACGATTGTAAATGTGCTTATGTAGAGAAGCTGTAGGCCTATAATGCCTTGAACCTGGATTTATCTTTTACTCGATATTTTAGCACACGAGAAGTGATACGCCTATCAATTATGTTGACCAGATTCGCATTCAAGAGAACAACAGGCTGTACGATTTTATACAATTGTGACCAATTCAAATGCAAACGATAATTCAATTTACTAATACAGTCTACTTGAGATTATATATATATATATATATATATATATATATATATATATATATATATATATATATATATATATATATATATATATATATATACACATATATATATATATATATATATATATATATATATATATATATATACACATATATATATATATATATATATATATATATAATACAAGAAAAAGACATATCAGGGGCAACCTACTCAGTCTTCATTACTAACGAAATCATGGCATGATCAGACGTCCCAACTGGACAACCCAAGACCAACAACCCCCCACCTCTCTCTCTCTCTCTCTCTCTCTCTCTCTCTCTCTCTCTCTCTCTCTCTCTCTCTCTCTCTCTCTCTCTCTCGTACAATACACACATATGTGGGAAACTAAAATCATTGTTTTCTTAAAAAGTGTCAGGTAAATACAACACGCATTACTTACTTAATTTTATATACTAATGGTTGTGATCAGCTGATCTCCAGCTGGCACTCTCGAGAATAAACACACAAACGTATAACAAAAAGTAACTTTCATATATTTCGGTCCGGCTACAAAGGATGGAATCAGGACCTCCATTAAATTCTGTGAAGTCTTTTGAAAAATCCTATATGTATTTAAAAAATCATCTTAAATTTTCGTATCTATATTTCAGAGAATCTAAAGTTTTGGTTTATCAATTTTTGTGAATCTTTTCCGAATTTCCTAACATTTTTGTATCAAAATTTTCACCACCATAACCTTTATATTAAATTGTAGTTCCGAAACTCAATGTAGTCCAGAAGAAGGGTCACGAAATGATCCGAAACACGTGTCGACACCAAACAATAAATGGAGAAAAGTAAATATATTTCTCCTGTTATCCTGAAAACTGTCTGCAGGACAGTCTGTCCGAAGAGAAACTATCTTCGATTTTTGGATGCCACTAAGACATTGTCTATTCATTATAAACGTAGAGTAACACACACACACACACACACACACACACACATATATATATAACAATTTGCTCTGTGTTTTCTTAACAAAAAAACATGAAACTAGGATGCGTATGGTGGCCATCTAGAAAACTGGCCGCAATATTGAGTTGTTTTTCGTGGGTAGCAATTGTTTTATTGAAATAAGCAACAATTATGTCAAATTTCATGCTTATATTACAAAGTGCACGATGGTTTGCTTAACCATCTCTACTACACACAAACATTAAGTATGTGAAATTTGGTCTACAGAGAAACATGGTAAAGAAAGAAATATAATGCAAATTCTACAAAGAAGGCAGGTGCGTAAATGGAAATGAATGCAGATAGCCAACCACAGCGATGAAATGCAAATCACGATCGTGGATCGACCCCGTACATGCGCTAGAATACAAATTTCGTAGGTATGGCGGCTGCTGACGGTAGCATGCACTGTACTAGTCCAGCTACAAAGAAGAGTAATAGAAAGAAATTAGAACGAGATTCCAGCCAATACGGTATTGTTATTGAGCCACAATGCCATATCTCTCCAATCCACTTTCACTGCCGTTGGTGACTTAGTCAAAATTTGAAAAAGGGAAAAATTCTTTAAAATTACTGAAACCATATTAAGTTGGTATTAATTGGAAAGCTCATCATGAGAACTTTCCAATATATATAAAAAAAGATAGGAATTGGGTGGTCTTGAAAGATTTTGTTACATCAGAAGTTTTGTTGAATTCACCACTGACAGCGAAAAAAAAAGACACTTATGGAAATAAAAAAATAAAAAAAAAAGTGCCGCGGCAGGTCTCAAGTCTCGACCATTTGCAGCTGCACTAAAGCTCACTGGCTACGCTCACCAGAACACAAATAAATGTACTTAAAGCTTTTCCGCTTGCCTTATAATCGAATCCCGGATTTCCAGCTGTCTAAATATTTCAATAGATATGCACACACATGTATACCCATTCCAGCTTTCTCACCTGGGTATGACTATTCCTGTTTTCCTTACCCGAAGGACGAGGAGAGTTGAGAGTGGCTAAAAAGAAAGAAATATATATCCCTATTAATCCTGTATATATATATTTTTGGGCTCAAGCCATGTCGTCCTGATGGAAGTTCCTATAGGGTAGCTTCCTAGGGTATATTACAACTACGGCAATATTCCCAGAGAATTTACCTTAAGGTACCAGAATTCTAACTCCTGGAGCGAATATCCCTCCTGAAAGGGATATCGCGACATATCAGAGGACGTATTCTTGACACGCCACATGGCAATCTGCATCCTGGACAGAGATTTCGTCTCGTAGGAGGCGATTGGCAAGAAACGAATTCGGGAAAGAAAAAGGGGGAGCCGCTCCCAAGGCTCCCTAACATCCGATTCGTATGCATGCCTGGCGCCAATCCTGGCGCCATCTGTATTCCTTTTTGCGTAGCTTAACAACTCGGTGTTTTTTCCTGTGTTTCTCGCAAATCTTGGATTTATTCTACTTTTCATGGCTTCTACGTCTTCGTCGGCCTCTGATAAGTTGAGTACCATGTCTTTTATGTATAAATGTAGGCTCTTGGTAAATTTTTGAGTGATTAATAGGATTAATCTTTGTTACAAGAGCCGTAGCCTACCAGAGGCGTCATGGACGCTGTCGCTCGCTAGGTATAAGTTTAGTTAGTCAGAGCGACATTCCCGGTTGTTTTGCTTTAATAAATTTTAGCTATTTAGCATTACATGGGATTTCCTTTCGTGCTTAGTATTATTTTGGCGAAGTATTCGCCATTCTGGCCTACGCTAGGCCATGTAGCCTAGTCGTTTGGTCCTAGTACTTCATGCATGATTTTGGTTTTTCCGAGTGTAATAAAATTTTATTGAAGCTTTAGGCTATGTTTTATACATTTAAGATTGTGTTGAATATTTCCAAGATAGTATACGACTGAGTTTCGGTGATTTAGGTAATCGATTCTCTTGGTGCCTAGGCTAAGTTGCTTATGGAGCCTTAGTATACTTTCTCATACTCCCCGGTTGCTTTCTTTTCTTCGGAGAAGGTATGCAATCCCTTTCCCTCTGGTTAACCCTTGGGCTTATCCCTAAGTGGTTTTTTCCGAATTAATTTTCGATAAAACTATACTGGGGTGTTACTGTACCTTCCTGTTCCAGTAAGTCTGGTTCAAAGAGGGACAGAACAATAGAGTTTTTAGTCTGAGTCTGTGCTTGTCTGGCTTGGGGTAGAGTCTCCCTCGCTGGCCTGACACAGACAAAGGTGGCTTAGCCTCCTTAGGTCACTACCGAAGGTTTCTGTGGTTATGATTCCTTCTTTTGTGATCTACCAGACTAGTCCTTGCTGTTCTCGGGGGAGGATAAGTTTCTTTCCCTGGGAGTGGCAACACCTTCCTTGCTTTGGTGCTCTGGGAGCTGGCAGGTATTGCTGGCCTCCCCCCTTGGTTCTCCCTTAGGCTAAGATAAGTTTCTTGGCTGCGGGTGATCCGTCACTAAAGCAAGGTTGGTAGGACCCTCTTTGTCCCTTCCCCCTCTATCTCCGTAATGGCCTAGCCATTACAGTACTGTACGTCGTTCTACATCTGGACTTAGTATAGGTTAGGATGTGGAATTGACTCAGCCCCTTGCCGGCCGGCAGAGCTGTCGGCCGGCAAGGGTCTTATATTTTGAGTGCTGCCCGGACCTCCCTTGGTCCCTCATCCATGCCTGCCTGTAGAGCCAGACAGCATTGGTCAGGAAGCCTGAATTAGATTCTCCCCTTCCTTATATGCACTTTTTCGGATTGCCGGGCTTGGAGGTAGTGTACACTCTTATCCCGGCATCCATTCTATTTTTCTTCTAGTGCTGTACCCGACCCGGCTGCCGGCCTATGAGGCCGGCAGCCGGGCAGGTGTAGTCCTCTGGTTCTTTGCTGCCGGCTGGCATCGGTCCTGTACCTTTGCCGGCCGGCTAATGTCAGCCCTTGTCTGCCGGTCACCAAGAGTGTGGCCGGCAGCTGGGTACTACCTTGTGTAGTTGCCAGCCGGCAGCCATTGACGGCCGACATTGGCTGTAGCCGGCCGGCAGTTGCTGCCGGCCGGCACATGCATTTGAACCAGAGTTCTGCCGCCTTATAGCTGTTAAGTAGTATACTTTAAAGCTAGTTATGGTGTGTGCCGGCCGGCACGTATCCTCCTATACTGTACTAGTATTCTTCAGTATAACATATACAGTAAGAAGAAAACTATAGTATGGGTTTTGGTACAGCACTGTGTGTTCTAACACTTTTGTGTTTTCTTGCACAGTCCTTTGCTGTTGCCCTACAGATAGGAAAGTGAGTTCTTTCCTGTCTATTATCCAGGATTTTTAAATCATTGATTAGGTGTGAGCTCCACCTGTTTCCTCTGGAAACTTTGCATTGGTTACTCTAGAAGAGATTAACCATTTGATTTTATTATCTGGAAGGCTACAGCATTGGGTTGTGAGGGAAACACAAGTGTGTGTCTTTCCTTTCTGAATTGTTATGCTATACAATGCATATCCAGTGATACATAGTTCACTTGATACTCATGGAAATTTCTTCTCTTTACAGAAGGACCCTCCGAAGTGCGGAAGTGCTTTCTGCAACGTCCGCAGCAAGAACCTCTGCGGACATGAGTTTTGTAGGAGACACGCAGCATGTGCTGTCTCCAAGGATGATCTCCGGTATTGGGACCCTCAGGTATGTACTGTGTGCACTAACCTGATTACTGAGGCCTTTGATTCCCCTAGGACGGCGGAATCAAGGGATATAGCAAGGGGAAAGCTTCTTACCTGGGTAAGGGGCTTCCAAAAGAACACCTCTGGCCCTTATCTTCCAAGTGAGAAGATGAGGGCATATCTTTTCCCTAAGGCATCAGCTGATGCAGTGATTCCCCAGCCTCAAGAGGAGATCCCCCAAGTTCAGATCCAGGTGGATGCTGAAGTCGCAGTCGCGATGCAAGGCATCCAGTTACATGACAGGATGTCTGATGTGGACGAGCGTCTGGAGGAAGACCTCCTGGCAGAAGCCCAGGATGAAGTTCAAGCCCCAGACGTTGTAGAAGAAGAGGTCGACGAGGTGTCGGCTACTCCGGTTCAGATTCCGGAGCCTATTCCCTCAACATCGGCCGGTCTCCCAGTAGAGCTGGGACAGGCCCTCTCTTCTATTGTTGGAATGATCCAACAAATGCAGAAGGAGAATCAGGAGGAGGCGGCTGCAATGGAACTGCGGATGCAGTGCCTTGCAGAATCACATGGGCCCCAGAAAAAGCTCAATGTGAAAGACCTTCCCTTGTGCTCAGATGCTAACCCATGGAGGTATGCTGAGCACATGCCGATGACGACTGGAAAGATCGTCATCTCGGATAAGCTGGGCTCAGTTCCCCTGGAGGAGGTGGAATTCTGGCCCAGCAAGGCATCATATCCGGACTGTTATGTCCGGCTGATGAAGGAACCAGCTTCAAAGGAGGAGACAGAGCCGAAGGAGGTCATAGTGATGGACCACGCTAAGGCTCAAGCTCTACTTTCATCCTCGATGAAAGAGAGGGGCTTCTTTAACTGAAAGGTAGCTGCATTGAGCAAGAAGCTCCCTTCCCTTGTGTCCTCGCCTGCTAGAGCCTTTCCCTTTTTACAGAAAGGGTTTGCGGCTGTACTAAAAGCAGTCGAGGCCGGCGAGTCTTGCCCCTCCCTGGAGGAGTGTAAACCCTTGTCGCTGGCCCTGCCTATGGAATACAAAGACTGGAAGGACGTCCATCTTACGTTCTCAGTTGGGAAGTTGGAGGCTGATATTGCCGGACGTCAGTTCGGCGAGGACCTCCCTAAGCTGTCTGACTTTCTTTTGCGAAGAGAGTTCGAGACAAAAGAAAGACTGGCTGCCTCAATGTCTCTTCAGACTACTCTTGAGACGATGGCAAGTGACCCCAAGGTCCATGAAATGTTCATGGTGGTGGCCAAGACTCATCTGGCCACAGTGACGAAGGACCTTTATGGCTTCGTCAAGGCAAGGAGAGCTTGTAGGGAGTTCGTGTTCACCTCGGCTACGGTGAGGCACGAGCCAAGGAAACTAATCTCCTCCAACAGTTGGGGAAAAGACCTTTTCGCTACCGACTTGGTCAAAGAAGTTGTTGATAAGGCCGCCTTGGAGAATAGAAACCTTCTCCAGAAGTGGGGCCTGGCTATCAAAAGAAAGTCTTCCCCGGATGAGGGTCCTCAACCAAAGAGGAAGACTATGAGGACTAGGCTACCGTCTCGGCCAGCCAAGCCTGTTAGACAGCAACAGCAACTGCAATTGCCATTGCCTCCAGTGCCCCAGATCGTGGCACAAACCCCGACCACTTTTCAGTGGGTACTCCAGGCCGTGTCGACACAGTCCACGGCATTCACCCCAGCGTTCGAAGGGCAGTCTACTTCCTTTCGAGCAAAGCCTAGAGGAGCAGCCAGAGGCTCGTCTAGGCGCCCCTCAAAGGGAAGGGGATTCAGGGGTGGTCGTGGTCAGGGAGGCAACACCTCAGGACGGCAGTCCAAGTGAGATGATACCGGTAGGAGGGAGACTTCTGAAATTTCGGGATCGGTGGACCTTCGATCCCTGGCCCACAGCCTACTCAAGAATGGACTGGGCTGGAGCTGGTACAGCACTCCACCCCCGTGCCTTCGGTTTTTCCAACACTCCACCCCCGTTATGGAGGAGTACGTTCAAGAACTGTTGGAGAAAAAAGGTGATCCGAAGGGTGAAGCCCATCAATTTCTAAGGGAGGCTGTTTTGTGTTCCCAAGAAAGACTCGGAAAAGCTCAGAGTCATTCTGGACTTGTCGCCACTCAACAAGTTCATAGTGAATTGCAAATTCAAAATGCTAACACTGCAACACATAAGGACCTTACTGCCCAAGAGGGCATATTCCGTCTCTATAGACTTGTCAGACGCCTATTGGCACATTCCAATCAGCCATCGACTCTCCCCCTACCTAGGGTTCAGGCTTCAACAAAGACTATACGCCTTAGGAGCCATGCCATTCGAGCTAAACATAGCCCCAAGGATTTTTACGAAGCTTGCGAGCGTAGCTCTCAAACATTACACCTAAAGGGAATTCAGGTAGTAGCCTACCTGGACGACTGGTTGGTGTGGGCAGCATCCGAGACAGAATGCTTGCAAGCTTCCAGTCAAGTGATCCAGTTCCTAGAGTACCTAGGCTTCAAGATCAACAGAAAAAAGTCTCGACTTTCTCCATCTCAAAAGTTCCAGTGGCTGGGAATCCACTGGGACCTTTTGTCACACCATTTCTCCATCCCGGCGAAGAAAAGGAAGGAGATAGCGGGTTCTGTCAAGAGACTTCTAGATTCCGAAAGGATATCAAGACGCGAGCAGGAGAGGGTACTGGGCTCTCTCCAGTTTGCTTCGGTGACAGACCCAGTGCTAAGAGCACAGCTAAAGGATGCAATCGGAGTTTGGAGAAGTTATGCATCAAACGCGCGAAGAGATCTGAGAAGACCAGCCGCTTCGGCTAAGTACTCTTCTCAGGCCTTGGTCCCAAGCCAGACATCTAAAGAAGTCGGTTCTTCTTCAGCCACCTCCCCCGTCGGTGACGATTCACTCAGACGCCTCGAAGGAGGGATGGGGAGGTCACTCTCATCGGAAAAAAGTCCAAGGGACTTGGTCCAAGCTATTCAAGACCTTTCACATAAAACTTTCTAGAAGCTATGGCAGTGCTCCTTACCTTAAAGAAAGTCTCCCCGCGTCACTCGATCCACATAAGGTTGGTGTTGGACAGCGAGGTAGTTGTGAGATACTTGAATCGACAAGGATCGAGGTCACCACCTCTCAACCAGGTGATATTGGCCATCTTCCGATTGGCGGAAAAGAAGAAGTGGTACCTGTCGGCAGTTCACCTTCAAGGAGTCCGCAATGTGACGGCGGACGCTCTATCCAGGTTCACACCGATAGAGTCGGAATGGTCCTTAGACGCAGGATCATTCTCCTTCATTCTGAATCAAGTCCCAGAACTGCAGATAGACCTCTTTGCGACGAAAAACAACAAGAAGTTGCCCCTGTACGTGCCCCGTACGAGGACCCCTTAGCGGAAGCAGTGGACGCAATGTCCCTCGACTGGAATAGATGGTCCAAGATTTATCTGTTCCCTCTTCACAACCTTCTGTTGAGGGTCCTCAACAAACTGAGATCCTTCAAGGGGTAGCGGCAATAGTGGCCCACAAGTGGCCGAACAGCGTGTGGTTCCCCCTGGCATTGGAACTGTAGCTGAAGTTTGTACCGCTACCAGATCCAGTTCTGACCCAGCGAGTCCAGAAGTCAACTGTCTGCGCTTTATTACAGAAAACCCGGACCCTGCAGCTCATGATTTTCTCTCCCTAACGGTGAGAAAGCGTTTCGGGATTTCGAAAGCCAGCATAGACTTCCTTGAGGAATATAAGTGCAAATCTACTAGAAGGCAATATGAGTCATCTTGGAGAAAATGGGTGGCCTTTTGTCAAGGCGAAGAATCCGCAGGAGATCTTGACAGACTTCTGCTTATCTTTCTTCTCCACCTCCATGTTCAAGGATTGGCAGCTAACACGATTTCAGCGTGTAAGTCTGCTTTGACAAGACCCATTCTATATGCCTTCCAGGTCGACCTAGGTAACGAGATCTTTAATAAAGTCCCGAAAGCCTGCGCTAAGCTCAGACCTTCAGCACCTCCAAAGCCCATTTCATGGTCTTTAGACAAGTTCTTCATTTCGCTTCTCTGTTGAGCAATGAAGAATGTGCGTTAAAGGATTTGACACAAAAAGTTATTTTCCTATTTGCACTCGCGTCCGGGGCCAGGGTTAGTGAGATTGTAGCCCTCTCGAGAGAGGCAGGTCGTGTTCAGTTCCTAGATGGGGGAGAACTGAACCTGTTTCCGGATCCTACGTTTCTCGCCAAGAATGAGTTACCCACCAACAGGTAGGGTCCCTGGAGAATCTGCCCTCTGAAAGAAGATGCATCTCTATGTCCAGTAGAATGCCTAAAGGTCTATCTTCATAGAACTTCAGACTTCAAGGGTGATCAACTATTCAGGGGAGAAACATCAGGCTCAAATTTATCTCTGAATCAACTCAGAGCGAAAATCACATATTTTATTCGCAGAGCAGATCCTGACAGTACACCCGCAGGTCACGATCCGAGGAAAGTTGCCTCATCCTTAAATTTCTTTAATTGTATGGATTTTGAACATCTCCGTTCATACACTGTCTGGAAGTCTTCCAGAGTGTTCTTTCGCCACTATGCGAAGCAAGTAGAGGAACTAAAGAGATCTGTGGTAGCAGTGGGTCGCGGTGTTAACCCTACTGTTTAACTCTGCGAGGAACAGTGGTCTTAATTGGGACGATTAATTCCAGGGTGAGTGTGTAGTTACATACTGTACTACAAACTAAGTGAGGGCACTGTGTTGCCCATGTAGACTGTTCCATTTCCGAAGGTGAACTTAGCATAGGTGCAGACATGTGTGCCGAGCGTTTCTAACGCTAATGTCATTGATTTGTAATACAGGCTTTTATGACTTTGATACCTCGGTATCTTAAAAGTGGCATTTAATGTTTTTTCTTTCAGACAAACAAGTTCTGTTTACTATCATACTTATGCTTAAAGCTTTGGGTTATCCTCTTCTTATGTATATATATATATAATTGTGGTTAACCTGTCTATTTATTGCCTGTCAATAAACTGGTTCTTGAGAACCTTGCGTCTCCTTCACCTGTGTCAATTTATTGGTATAATTGAGCATTCATCCTATGTACCTTATCTGGGATAATTCTAATAGAATTGTTCCTTTATGCAAGCTATGTAGCATTGGTTTTCCTCCTATGCGGATATAAAACCTTTGTCCAATACAAGTATTGTGCGGAGAATTGGTCGATATTTCATATTGACGCAGTGATTCTTTACAGACTATGCTTTACTTAATATAGGGCGAGACCACTATATTAGCTTGCCTGGTATTCATACATAGGTATATGTACTCTTCGAGACTTTTCCAGAGTCTGGTAGGACTCTTCCCTGTAGGGGGCAGGAAGCTCTAACATGGTTTATAGTTAGTTGAAAAGATGTATAACGGTAACATCTTAGGTCTCTAGGTCTAGTCGACCGGGAAAAATTACATCCGGGGAGTACGGCACGTTCTGAGAATCCACAGATACAGTAATGCTCTGGTATACTTCCATCAGGACGACATGGCTTGAGCCAAAAAAACGGATTTTGAGCGAAGCGAAAAATCTATTTTTGGGTGAGATGGCCATGTCGTCCTGATGGACCCGCCCTTGCCTTTCTAAGAAAGGGCTGTAGGACCCCTCCTACATACAGTATCTGTAGCACCTCGTGTACGCTACAAGGAATACAGATGGCGCCAGGATTGGCGCCAGGCACGCATACGAATCGGATGTTAGGGAGCCTTGGGAGCGGCTCCCCCTTTTTCTTTCCCGAATTCGTTTCTTGCCAATCGCCTCCTACGAGACGAAATCTCTGTCCAGGATGCAGATTGCCATGTGGCGTGTCAAGAATACGTCCTCTGATATGTCGCGATATCCCTTTCAGGAGGGATATTCGCTCCAGGAGTTAGAATTCTGGTACCTTAAGGTAAATTCTCTGGGAATATCGCCGTAGTTGTAATATACCCTAGGAAGCTACCCTATAGGAACTTCCATCAGGACGACATGGCCATCTCACCCAAAAATAGATTTTTCGCTTCGCTCAAAATCCGTATATATATATATATATATATATATACATATACATATATGTATATATAAATACACACACAGTACATACATATATACACACACATATATATATATATATATATATATATATATATATATATGTGTGTGTGTGTGTGTGTGTGTGTGTGTTTCTGTGTAATCCGGAACTTTATCTCACATGGGATACACAAATACACACGCATATACACGTGCACACACACTCACACACAAACACACACACACACACACACACACATATATATATATATATATATATATATATATATATATATATATATATATATTGGCCATGTGATTTATTGATTAAAATATTGTAACTAAGTTTTATTTCTCATTCGGCGTCACTTTCACAGATATTCACAGCAGCAATACTGCAATAAAAAAAAAGATACTGGCTATCTATACCTGGATCTGACAGCTATAAGCCGAAACACAATGGGCAGAAAACCATACAAAATTTTATCCTTTTACATTTTCAGACATTGCACAAAAAGTCAAAACAAGTGGAGCTGTGATATTAATCTAAAGAACGACAGGATTTTATATGAACGTGAAGAAACTCTCCCCACTCTCTCTCTCTCTCTCTCTCTCTCTCTCTCTCTCTCTCTCTCTCTCTCTCTCTCTCAGTATCTGCAAAAGGGAGACTAGGATAAGACCGTTTGGAACAAGATTAGAAATTCCAAATTTTACTTAATCTCATGAAATTGATAACTTGTTTACTTACTGAAACTCCCTTTTCTTTGGGTAACTGCAAAATTACTTATTGTAACTCCAGAATTAAATTTCTTTAACTGCAAATCTCTTACGTAACTGAAGTATTTTTAGGAAAAGCAAAACAATGTCTTTACGGTGGAAAAAATAAAATTCAGGAATTCTATTTTTTTTTTTTTTTTTTTTTTTTTTTTTTTTTTAGAGGCAAAATCACTATTTTATAACAGCACTTTTGAGGTAACTCTAAAATCCTGATTTTTGTTGCATACAAATTATAGAGAGAACACGTACTTTTGTGCCGAAACCTTGAGGAATACGAAGCTATAATAGTCGAAGTAACCAAAAAAACTCTTTTAACCGAGTAATTCTATAATAACTTCATTAAGCCTTAATAATAAGCCTTTCGTAAAAAAAAAATATTGAGAGCTGGAATCTCAATGCCTTAATTAGGATTCGGGAATTTCAAAAAAGTAATTGAAAATAATGCCTGCCTTTTGAGTGGTCCTTTGGCCTCTCGATTTACGATTGAAGGATAAGAGCTCTTATAATCTTTTTGAGTTACAGAGAGAGAGAGAGAGAGAGAGAGAGAGAGAGAGAGAGAGAGAGATTGGTTGATTGATTTAAGGTTTTCTGGCATCCTGACATCTAAGGTCATTGATGCCGGTATCATTCATTATATTAAAAATAAAAGAATATTCAATTAAAACCATAAAAGTTAAGATATCATTATAAAAGTTACATAATTTTCAGACCTGCTTCTGAAATAAATCTGAGAGAGAGAGAGAGAGAGAGAGAGAGAGAGAGAGAGAGAGAGAGAGAGAGAGAGAGAGAGAGTCGTTAAAAATCGAAAGTCAAGTTGTAAATCAGTCAAAAGGTGTGTCGTGGAAAGTCATAATCAATATATGTAAGAAAATGAAAAGACGCTAAGTAACACCAGCCACGAGATTTAGCATTGATTATTATTAGACGATAACCCACGAACCAAATCCGGATAGTCGAGTGACAATCATATAATTGATCATTATCTTCCATCATCCTACTCGTATGAATGTCACCAGAGGATAGGTGGAATAATTATTATTATTATATTATTATTATTATTATTATTATTATTAGCTAAGCTATAACCCTAGTTGAAAAAACAGGAAGCTATAAGCCCAATGGCTCCAACAAGGATAGAGAATAGTTTTCCTGATCTACCATTAAGCAAGAGAACTCTAGCCCAAGACTGTGAAGACTATGGTACAGAGGCTATGGCACTACCCAAGACTAGAGAACAATGGTTTGTTTTTGGAGTGTCCTTCTCCTAGAAGAGCTGCTTACCATAGCTAAAGAGTCTCTTCTACCCTTACCAAGTGGAAAGTAGCCACAGAGCAATTACAGTGTAGTAGTTAACCCTTTGAGCGACGAAGAATCATTCAGTTACCTTAGTGCTGTTAGGTGTATGAGGAAAGAGTAGAATGTGTATAAGCTAGACTATCTGATGTATGTGTAGGCAAAGGAAAATTCACCCATAACCCGAAAGAAATTCAATGTAGTTTTATCTGGCCAGTCAAATGACCCAATGACTCTCTAGCTGGTACAATGGCATGGAGAGTCCACTGAGACAGCTCTTTTGAAGGTATCAAAATCAATCAATCAATTTCTCTCTCTCTCTCTCTCTCTCTCTCTCTCTCTCTCTCTCTCTCTCTCTCTCTCTCTCTCTCTCTCTTGGACTAAGCATCAACTTATTATCTTTAGCTTCCTTGTTGTGTCTCTGTTGCGATCGAGCAGTACCAGAATCCGACCCATTTCTTCACCTGTTCTATAATTTCTACGTATTTACCATACTTTTCCCAATCCTTCGCAGTATCAAGAATCTCTCTTCGAAGCAAAATTAAACAACCTGGAACAGCAGATTTATGTATACACACACACACACACACACACACACACACACACACACATATATATATATATATATATATATATATATATATATATATATATATCAACAGCAATAGGAATCAGCTTTCCACACCATAAATAATCTATGATTAAGAGCTTAAATAATCCATTTAATAACTGGCACACAAATAAACCCAACATAAAGATCTCTGTAAAACATAATTTTAAATGAATCTTTAAGAACGATATTAGTATACATAACTTGAAAAATATAACTGAATTTAACATATCTGCGGAATTTATAATAATCGCTTCCATATTTAGCATTCAGTTGTACATTCAACACCTACGTCTTACCTCCATGAGGAAGATAACTAAAAATAACCCATCTTCTAATAGTACAGTTCTTCCAGCGGAAGCCAATTGTCCAGATTACCCGAAATCTATAATTCTGATTGACGTTTTCATTAGGGACCTGTTAGGCTACCTATATATAGATGTATCTACTTCTGGATATAACATATGCGTTCTTCGCTTGCTTCTTTTTTCATATTTCTTATACTTTAGCTTTTTCACCCTTTTCGTAAGCAAACATTATAGTTATTGGAAAAGGTTTTGCCATTTAATAGCTTTCCAAATATGAGCTAAATAATTCATTTTACTTTTGATTAATAATGATAATAATAACAATAATAATTAATAATTGATAATTAATAATTAATAAATAATAAGTAATTAATAAATAATAAATAATTAATAAATAATAATTAATAAATAATAATCAATAATTAATAATTAATAATTGATTTAATAATAATTTAATAATAATTTAATAATAATATTTTAATAATAATAATATTCTAATAATAATAATAATAATAATAATAATATATTATTGTAATAATAATAATAATAATAATATATTATTTTAATAATAATAAAATTATATTATCTTAATAATAATATTTAATAATATTTTAATAATAATAATAATAATATTTAATAATATTTTAATAATAATAATATTTAATATTTTAATAATAATAATAATAATAATAATAACATTTAATATTTTAATAATAATAAAAATAATAATATTTAATATTTTAATAATAATAATAATAATATTTAATAATATTTTAATAATAATAATAATAATATTTAGTATTTTAATAATAATAATATTTAATAATATTTTGATAATAATAATAATAATATTTAATATTTTGATAATAATAATAATAATATTCAATAATATTTTAATAATAATAATAACAATATTTAAAAATATTCTAATAATAATAATAATAATTAATATTTTAATACTAATAATAATATTTAATAATATTTTAATAAAAATATTTAATAATAATAATAATAATAATAATAATAATAATATTTGATAATAATAATAATAATATTTTAAAAATAATAATAATAATAATAATAATAACAACATAGAAATTGGATGGGAAGAAAACTTGATAAAGGAGGATGAAGACCCAGAAGTGTGAAGGAGGGAACAGGAAAAAAAAAAGAATCTATAAGAACGGAAGAACGGAAAAGAAAATAAATACATAGACAATTCATGTGACAAACTGAAGAATCGGTAAGTGGCTACAGAGAGGAGAACTTATAAAGGAAACTGAAACGACGGTAATGGCAGCAAATGATCAGGTCTTGGGAACAAAATACATTCAAGGAGCAATAACGGAACTAACATCTCGTCAAAGTGCAGGAAATGTGTGGCAAAACAAGAAACCATCAACCACATCGCCAGTGAATGTTCATCACTTGCTCACATCAATATATGAAACGACATGATACAGTGACTAAAGTCGTCGTTGAAGTCGTCAAAGTCGTCGAAATCTTCGAAGTCATTGAAGTTGTCGAAATTTTCGTCATCTCCGAAGTCTTAAATGTCGAAGTCGTCATCGTCGCTCTCCATTGGAGTCTCTGTAGATAATATGGAATACAATGCATCAAAAGAGGATACGAATATCAACCTCAAACTTTGGTAGAAAATGATCAGGCTAAACTACTTAGGCACTACAGTATAAGCACGGATAGGGTGATACAAGCCTGTCGACCAGACGTCACTCGACAAAACAACGAAAAAGGTATCTCCCAGGGTTAAAAGGATACCGTGTTCTTTTAACCCTGGGTATCTCCCATGCTGTAGATGTCGTAGTACCGTGGGAGTTAAGAGT
>NC_090727.1:174840223-174877723 GCF_036898095.1 Palaemon carinicauda | reverse complement strand
CCGAAGTCATCCTTGCCTACTTCGCCCCCCGAAGGCTGTTTAAGGTCTGCCTCAGAAAGGTAACTGGAGAGAAGGAAGGCGTACGCGTAGAGACCGTCCCATGGGTGTTGAAACGTGTCTCCAGAGCTGCTGCTGGGTCTGGTACTAGGGAACAGAAGACCGGCAGCTTCACGGTCAGCCTTGTTGCGAAGAGGCCCAGGCACGGCGACCCCCACTTCTCAAGCACTGCCCTTGCCACATCTGGATGGAGGGACCATCCTCAGGCAAACACTTGACCCCTCCTGCTGAGACCGTCTGTCACTGTAACTAGTTGTCAGAGAGATAGCATTGTCCTTGGTCCAGGATAGGATCTTTACCACCAGGTTGTGGATCCGGCGGGAGCGCAGACCTCCATGTTTTTTGACGTAGGTGACGACGGTGGCATTGTCGCTCATCACAGCCTCTCTTCTCCCTACTAAGGAACTCCCAAAGACAAAAAGAGCCTTCTGTGCAGCCAGCAGCTCGAGTTTATTTATGTGAAGGGTCTGCTTTTCGAAGAACAAATGACCTCTGGCCATTTTGTCCAGCAGGTGGGCTCTCTATCCCTCCCTGGAAGCGTCCATGATCAGAAGGACTTCCAGAGGAGAATCCAGTAGTTAAATCCCTGCTCGGATGTTCCCTGGGTCCAACCACCACTGGAGTGCCTCCTTGGGTGACTGGGACGGGGAGAGCCTTAGTGATGGACATTGCATTGCTAGAGCGTGTACATCTTTTAGGTCCCCCCACTGGGCTGGGCGCAGCATCAATCTTCCCTTGGGAACAAACTTCTCCAGGGACACCAGGGGGCCTACCAGCCTCAGCCACTTCTTTAACGACTTAAGTTTTCCCCTGATGAAGGGCTTCGCCATGCTTTCCAGATTCCCGATCCTCTCCTTCGTTAGGAAGGGCCTGGCTTACACGGAGCATATTTCCATCCCCAGGTACACTGTCCTCATGCTTTTGGAGGGTTGTGACTTTTCCCAGTTGAACACTATCCTCAGTTAGGTGCAGATGCCCACTAACTCATCCCTCTGCCCTGACAACTGCTCTCTGAACTTCGAGAGGAGTAACCAATCGTCGAGATACCTCAATATTCTTATCCCTCTCTTGTGGGCCCACTGGGAGACCAGGAAAAAATCTCTGGTGAAGACCTGCAGTGTGTTCGACAGGCCAAAGTAGAGGGTGCAGAACTAGAAGACTACTTCTCCCCACTTGAACTTGAGGAACTTCCTGCTGAACGGGTGTACTGGCATCTAGAAATACGCATCATTGAGGTCTAGGGATAGCATGAAACCCCCTTCGCCTCATAGCTGCCAGGACCGTCATGGCCGTTTCCATTTTGAACTCGGCCTTGGCGACGAAACGGTCGAGGGCCGAGAGATAGATGACCTGACGCCAGCCACCCGAGGCCTTCTCCACCAAGAATAGATGGCTGTAGAATCCCGGTAGGTCGGGGGGGACCTCCTGGATAGCTGGATAGCCCTTCTGAGGAGTAAGTCTTGAACTTCTGCTTCCAAGGCCCTACGACGTGTTTCCTCCTTAGGGTAGGGAGGGGGCCTCTGGAGGTTCAATACCAAAGGATGGGTGAGGCCCTTGAAGGGAATACGGTACCTTCCTTCAACACTTGAACTGTCCACTGGTCCCTTCATTTGCCCAATTTCTCCACTTTGAACTGAGGCATCCCTCTACCTCTGGAGGGCACAAAGGAGAGGGGCCTCGCTACCTACTTTCGCTTGAAGACGCGGTCATTATGTGCCCCTCTGTTGGTAGGAGCTCTGGGTCTACTTCCGCCTGAGGTTGGTCTCTGTCCTACTAAGGGGGGCTGAGTTGGAGGGGCCCAACAGGAGGAGGATGACGTTTAAGCCGACAGCATAGGAGGTCGTCAACCTGACTAGTCCCTGGCCATACTATAATCACGAGGCCGGTATAGGGGACTTCTGTTCAAAGACAATGACAATGTGGACGCCCTTTGGAGCATCGCGTCATGACTCTCCTTCCTCAACTTGTCCAGTGCCCCTTTCACTAGATCCTCCAGGAAGATAGCCTCCCTGTCCGGGAGATTCCTTGGCAGGCTATGGAGGATGACATCCCCACTGCGTAAGACCCAATTCGATGTCGCCGTATAAGACTGGCCCGCCAAGAAGGCTACAGCTTTTGACCCTGAGACTGCCAACTCCACGAACTGCTCCTTCGCCAGGTCGCTCCTGACATTATTCACCAGGGTGAAGGAAGCCAGGGCCGTGGACCAGAGGTCTAGCCAGGAAGCCGTGTCTCCAGAGGTCCACTCGGCCGTTTCCATGGCTGTCGCCTCCTGGACCGTGAAACCCACGGCCCCGCCCGACAGTCTATACTCCATGGAACTGGGGGGCAGGGCCGCCAAGTTCTCTTTTGACGGTTGATGCCCCTGGAATGTCCTCTCCGGAAAGGGTAAAAGCTTTGGTGTGCCATGAGGCCTGTTCGGTCCTTTAGGCTCCGTAGTGGCGACGGTGATTCTTTTGAACCACTGTCCGATGTCCTATGAGAGGGGAAGAACCAGGGAGGTCCTTGCCTCCCTAGGGGCTCCAAAACGGTAAACAGACATAATGCCGATGGATATAATGTCGATGGACATAACGTCACCGGTCATAATGTCGACGGACATAATGACGACGGAGATAATGCCAACTTCCATTTGAAGGGGACATAATGTTGACTCCAAGATCTTAATAATAATAATAAATTTATATATGGTAATGATAAAAATAATAACTAATTGTTTGCTAATAATTTCTTTTAAACCCTTCTATCTTGGTGGTTATCACATTAGAAAACTCTAGTTAACACAACGTAAATGAAGATGAAGATTTGATGACAACTACAAGGGTAGAAGCATTTTTGCTTCACGATAGTGAGGCCATCTTTATTTACTCAACGTGTAACAATCTGAGGATGTTGGAAACCTATTCAACATACTTTTGCGATGGGACGTTTGATTCTCCTCCTTTAGGGAAGCAATAGTATATTGTCCATACCTTTGCTACAAATAACCAAATGCTATCTAGCAAAAAGGATGAGCAAGCTTACGAGTTCATTCTTATTTTTTGAAAGAATACAATTTGAAACCAACCTCAATCCATGTTGATTTCCTAAGAATCGCTATTAATAGTATAAGGAAGACATTTGTTAAAACTATTATTTATGGTGCAAAATTCAGTTATTGTGTTCAGAATGCAGGATAAGAAACATAATGTAAACAATGCAATTAAAGGATTGCATAGCCTAATGCTTTTAGTATATAAGAATGGTGATTAAGCATGCGTCTTTAGAAAAGTTGGTAAGCAAACTGAAAAAGAACAAGCAAATAAAGAAATATTGTTATTGCAACTAACCAATGTTAGTTGCAATAACATAAAATATGTTAGAATCTACGAGAGATTTAAGAACCTGGTCACAAATTTTAATATTGGTCATGTGATACAATTTCTAAGAGCAGTTGCTCATAATTTGTAACACTTTAGAATTATGTTGTTATTTTACACCATTAATAACACTTTCTTCCTATTACGAGTAAGAATTATTTAACCTCGTTTGAATTTTATTATTTTCATCCTTATCAAACGGATGTCGGCATTCTGACTGTTGATGTTATGTCCGTCGTCATTGTGACCGGTGCCATTATGTTCGTCACCAATGTGTCCATCAGCATTTTATCGGGCAACTACCAAAACGGCACTCCAGACCAGTGTCGTGGGGTCGAACTTGCACCAAAACAGGATAGGGCAGGTCGTTGAGTATCCTTATAAGACCAACACTCTCTAGATTGATGACACTTCTTCCACCATCTCGTCCTCCTGATGGTCCCGCAATCCCATCTCCGAAGTCCCCTCACCGGATACATGTGCCCCACCTGAGGCACCCTGCCAGGGATCCAGAGATCGCATCTCCCGGCGGTCCGATCTCCCTTCCGAGGGAGTTATGCGCTGCTTTTCTTTTCTTCGGCTCCACTTCGGCACTGGAGAGGGGTACGAAGACCCGGAGCCGTAGGAGCAAAACATAGAAGGAAGGTGCCCCTTCGCAATGTCCACTGGTCTCCCCGGCATGGATGGCCCTCAACGACCGGGGGAGGATACACAGCACCATCTAACTGATAAACATCCTCACAAGGGGTTTGGTGAACTGGGTTTGTAGCTCCCTACCCCAGAAAACGATCCCTTAGCGGGGACCTGAACGACGTTCTCGGGGTGCCTTAAAAGGCCTCTTGCTCCCATGAGGTCAGATAGGCTGCGTCGAGCCGCTGAGCGGAGGATAAACTTGCCGCCCTGAAGGCAGAGGGCGACTCCTCTACCCGTAGAGGGGCCGAAGAGCAGGTCACTAGTGGCGTATAAAAGGCCGTAAGGCCGCGCAGAGCAGAGGGTTGGCGGCTCTGGAGACCTATAGGGTCTGAAGGTCCTTGCCATTCCATTGTCGGGAAAGCGGATCAGGCCATGTGGTTACCATGAGGAGCCTCTTGAGCGGGAATAAGGATCATACCCTGAACGAGCTGCGCAACCTAGGAGCAGGCGCTCCTAATTCGACATTAATGCCTGTAAGGTCCCAACAACCTTCTCTGTGGACCTCCCTGGAGAAGGGAAGGTCAAGAGAGATGGTTCCAATACCTGTCTTGCAAGGAGATAGACTCCTGGGCCTGGGGGCCTTGAACACGAGAACCTTTCTCTGACCCAGAGGGAACTTCCTCCGCTACAGCTGGTAACACATGGGACAGAGAGGGAAATGCTTACGAACAGACCAAAGAAGAACAGGAACCACTAACCTTCCTCGAGGGAGACTTGTCCCTCTTGGCCTTCTTCCTCTTTTTTGTGGCCATCTTGGTCCATTGGGCATCGTTCCAGCCCCAACATGAAGTACACAACACGTGGGGATCGATTTCCACATGGGACAAAAAAGCTGCACACAGCTTACCATCTACACATGGGCAATGACCTTGCACTCTCACAGATTCCAAAATGAAGATCGAGGACGAGATCCAAACGAGAAACGCACTAAGAACAGGAAAAACTCTGTTGAATGCAAGCAAGACTAGGTCGTGTACTTTTCAACATGAGCAGAGAAAGAAGGGTTAACGGCGACCTGGAAAGGTCGACCGTAGCGTCCCTCTAGGGCATGCTGGGAAACAAGAGAGGTCAGGGTCGCTCAGGTGAGAAGGAGGGGGGGTTGGGGGTGTGGCCTGTTTGGGGGGAAAAACTCTGGTCAGACAGATGATAAGAATGAACTCCTATCTATTGGGACGTGGTAAGGGTTCATGTCAAAATAAATACATATATATATATATATATATATATATATATATATATATATATATATATATATATATATACTGTATGTGTGTGTGCATGTGTCTGCGTGCGTCTAGAAGAACACAGAGAATATATATATATATATATATATATATATATATATATATATATATATATATTCGTTTGTGTTAAGTATATATATATATATATATATATATTCGTTTGTGTTAAGTAATTCAAATAGCAGACACGTGATTATAAACTCATTGTTTATGGCGTTGATTTATTATCTGTTCTTTACTTTCTGCGGACTCCCTCCCCCATCTCATCTCTCTCTCTCTCTCTCTCTCTCTCTCTCTCTCTCTCTCTCTCTCTCTCTCTCTCTCTCTCTCTCTCTCTCTCTCTCTCAACTGTGGGAAATATAGTCATGCACATAGGTTATAGTAATCCATAATCAGATTACTCACTGCTGGGTAATGAAATAGAAAGTGTGGACTACGAGGAAGTTCACCAAACAGAGCATAAAAGCTCAAAAGAAGCACAAAAACTAATAGGTTACATAAAGAGACAATTGAAATAGAGAAACAAAGACACTATTACAACTGTAAACATCACTAGTAAGATCCCATATAGAATACGTCCAATTCTGGGCTCTAAGTATTCAGAGCTCAGAAGGATATGGATAGACTGGAAGCAGTACAAGCTAGGGCCACCAAACTAGTTCCAACACTAAGGCAATTTAGATATAGACGGAGGATGGAAAGTTTGAACTTATTTGGTCTACACACTCTACGACTAAGGAAACAGTTAATAGAGGCATTAAAAATCCTTAAAGGAATACCGAATGTACATTACAACAAACTATTCACGCTTAGCACAAATCAGTCCAGAGGTAACGGGTACAAACTGAAATTGAAAAGATGCAACACCACTCAATGTGGCAATTTCTTTACATATGAAATAGCAAATACTTGGAAGAGACTTCCAGCGGATGTAGTAAACAGTAACACGGCAAACGAGTTCAATAATAAGATCATAGGAACTCTTAATGCTTAAAATATATTGCTCTACTAAAGAACAAGCAATCTCCACGGATGGACTAAAAAGTCTTTGAGACATCCAAAATCCTTGAGCGAAGTCGTATTATCACCATTCCATTCCTCCTCTTCGTATTTCCCCTTGTGTTCCCTTTTTCTTGTTTTTCTTTACTGTCGCTACTTCTACCTTTCCTAGTCTTAATTTTATTCTTTCCTTCATCCTTGTAGTCTCTGCGCCAAAAGAGACAGCAAATAAAGGATGCCTTTTTTCTTTTTCTTTTTATTGAACTTCTTCGCTCCAGTCTCGTTCATTTTTGTCCAAGATATTTGACTTTGGAGTTAAGTTTTCGCTCTCGTCATCAAATAGTTCTGGTCCGTTACACCTTTTAATGAAGGTAGAGTTCCTTTGTAGGACTTAGTTTTCCATAAAAAGTCAAGAGAAGAAGAAGGAGAATTAGTAAGAAGAAAAGTCTTAAAAAACTCTCTCTCTCTCTCTCTCTCTCTCTCTCTCTCTCTCTCTCTCTCTCTCTCTCTCTCTCTCTCCGCCCATAGAATTATTATTTTCAATACCAGAAACATGACGAATATATTTTCGTCATTGTTTTTTTTTTTATGTGAGCATGTCTGAGTTTGCTATTTACCTATAAATTCATGTTTGTTTATTTGTATTATTTTGTAGGCTATGAAGGTAAAAAATTGCACAAGTACTACCTACAACAATGAGGAAATTAAATCAAAACATAATCTATCAATCACGAGTGTTCTCACTAACATTAATGGAAAATGTGTGAAAACGGACAAATCCTAACCTGACCTAGTCGAGCATAGGTCATGACGTTCTATTAACTTGAGATACTACCGCTAGAGAGATACTGGATCCTTTGACTGGCCCGGCAGTACTACATTGCATCCTTCTCTCTGGTTACATTTCATTTTCCTTTTGCCTACACGTACACCGAATAGTCTGGACAATTCTTTACATGTTCTCCTCTGTCCTCATACTCCTAACAACACTGAGATTACCAAACTATTCTTCTTCCCTCTAGGGGTTAACTAATGCACTGTAATTGTTCAGGGGCCCCTTTCCACTTAGTAAGGGTAAAAGAAACTCTTTAGCTATGGTAAATAGATTTTCTAGGAGAAATACACTCCAAAATCAAACCATTGTTCTTTAAGTCTTCGGTAGTGCCACAGCTTCTGTATTATGGTCTTCCACTGTCTTGGGTTAGAGTTCTCTTGCTTGAGGATACACTTAGGCACATTTTTCTATTTTATTTCTCTTCATCTTGTCTTGTTAATTCTTTTATAGTTTATACAGGAAATATTTATTTTAATGTTACTGTTCGTAAAATATTTTATTTTTCCTTGTTTCCTTTCCTCACTGGGCTATTTACCCTATTGGAACCCCTAGGCTTGCAGCATCCTACTGTTCCAACTAGGGTTGTAGTTTAGCAAGTAACAATATTAACAATAACCATAAAGGGTGGCGAAGGGAGGGTCTAATGCTTCATTACTTATGAATCCTTTCTAAAACAATATTCCTTTGGCCCATAGCCGCACTAGCTTTATATCCTACTTTACCTCCGTTCCCACTTCCTTTCTTCCATCTTGTTATTCAGCCTCTTCTAACTTTCAGCGTAACTCATGGTGTAACTCTAAAGGTGGATCATAAATGCATTTTAGCGTTGTACAGCCTCACAAATCACAGAGCAACATTATTTAGCCCTAATTCCTATACCTAATTCTAAAAATGTGCTAATGGAGTGCAGATTCCATAACAAACCTAACCTAACTAAGGCTCTCAGGGGATATCAATATTCATCCCTGCACATTACCCTTGAGACTGACAACAACATCTCAAGGAAGGATGCATCCGAATCTAACCTAGAGTGCCGCTTTAATCCTCACCGTGAGTTAATAGGTCAACGGTTGTAGTTCAACAATTCGTAGAGGCTGGTCTTGTAGTCTTTGAATATATTTCCTCTCTAGGCCAAAGATAGAGAAGAGGTGTAAGACAACTTTGCATAGGATCCCAATATGGTCAATCTTTCTTAGCTCACACATTAGCCTACTCCTCATTAAAACTCACATCATATATATATATATATATATATATATATATATATATATATATATATATATATATATGTGTGTATATATATATATATATATATATATATATATATATATATAATGCAACCGTTTCTAGTCCAATACAGGACCACGACCTCAGACGTGTCCTTATTCCTGTCTGGGGTTTGACCAGTTTCCATCACTACGCTATAGCCAATACAGACTGATGATGGTGGAGGACTTTACTAAGACCGCTTTATACTAACCAACCTAGTATGCGAGGCCCTTAATAGCGCAGCTCTGTTTACTATGGCAATACACAAACCCTGTCACCACGTTAAGGTATCCCTACTTAAAAAGGTATACTGTATATGTATGTGTATATATATATATATATATATATATATATATATACATATACATATATATATATATATGTATATATATACATATATATATAGTATATATATATATATATATATATATATATATATATATACTACCTAGCAGAAAGTACGCTAATTTTCTATTAAAGAAAATATCTAGACCTGAAGTTGATTGGGCAAGAACAATACTATTTCCAAAAGAAATTTTTCATTCAAAAAGAAAGTGATTACATGAGAGAATAATATATCCTAAACACAATCTCTCTCTCCTCTCTCTCTCTCTCTCTCTCTCTCTCTCTCTCTCTCTCTCTCTCTCTCTCTCATATAACCACACAAATGTTAATTATATATACATTATATGGTTTTTACGGAAGTACAGTATATGGAATTATGAATATTGAAACTCTCTACAGAGAGAGAGAGAGAGAGAGAGAGAGAGAGAGAGAGAGAGAGAGAGAGAGAGAGAGAGAGTTTATTTTTACAGCATCTTTTTACATCTCACTTTTCAAGGCTCCTTTCGCAGACGCTGAGAAAATCTTTGATAACTAAAAAATCTAAGCTAAGGGAAATTAATTGTATAAAAACCGTGTAAAATGAAATAAGCTTTATAAAATCACGTAAGTGAAAATAAACTTTGTTGGAGCCGCGTAAACAAGTAATTAGCTCTACTGATATATAAATGATAATAGGCTAAAACAAAGTCAGATAAAAATGGATTAAACTATATCAAAATCATACAACAGGAATTTTTTATATCACAACCACATAAAATTAAATTAGCTTTATGAATGCAACATGAATGGAAATCAGAAATATTGAGAAGAGCAACATAAAAGTCACGTAAAACTGATTTGGCTATAATGATATAAAAACCCTATTAAAATAGCATAAATTTTAATTGGCTAAATACAAGCACATAATATAGAATTACCTACATCAAACTCATATGAATGAAAATAGAATTTAACGCTCAAATACATTTGATTCGCCGAAAAAAACTTGTTTGAAGAGGAATTAGCGATATTGATGTGAGCATATGTAAATTAGCCTGAGAGAGATTATATAAATAAAACATTGCTGCATCGGAATGAAGTAAAAATAAATTAGCTATAAGCCCACTGAGGTTCTATGAATATGAATTACTTCTATGGAGTTACCAAACCCAGAATTAACTTTATCCAGCACACACAAATTAGAATGAATAATAGTGAACTCAAGTAAAAGCAAATCAGCTGTAAAGAAGCCTTTCTTACACAGACATAAACACACACATAAACACACACACATATACATATATATATATATATATATATTATATATATATATATATAGTTTTGGGGTGTTTGAATGTGCGTGGATGTAGTACGATAGAGAGTAAAAGATGTGAGATTGGAGGTATGTTTAGGAATAGAAGGATGGGTATATTGCCTTTGTGTGAGACAAAGATAAAATGGAAAGGTGAAGCGATGTTTGGTGAAATATCTGGGATTGAAAGGGGAAGAGCAAGAGAAGGTATGGCTTTATTGCTGAGTGAATGGATGACATGTAAAGTAGTGAAATGGAAGGAGATGTCATCTAGGTTAATGTGGGTAAGGGTTAGGTTGGGTAGGGAATATCGGGCTTTTGTCAGTGCGTATTGGCCAGGTTGTGAGAAAAGCGAAGAAGAGCGGAATTAGTTCTGAAATGAATTAACTAAGTGTGTAGAAGGACTGGGTAAAAGATATATTGAAGTTGTCATGGGTGACTTAAATGCTAGAGTGGGCGCTGGAGGTGTCATTGGGAAGTATGGCGTACCAGGTGAAAATGAGAGTGGTGAGAGACTAGTAGATATGTGTGTTGAGCAAGAGATGGTGATAAGTTCTAGCTTTTTCAAAATGAAAGATAAAAACAAGTATACATGGGTAAGAGTGGCAAATGGAAGAGTGGTAGAAAGGGCGTTAAAGGATTATGTGTTGATAACTAAAGGAATGTTTGGGAGATTGAAAGACGTGCACGTGTTTAGGGGTATGGCTAACGGTATGTCTGATAGTTTTTTGGTGGAAGGAAAATTAGTTGTAGCAAAAGAGTGGGGGAATAGAGTAGGTGGATGTAAAAGGGAGCTAGTGACGGTTGAATACCTAATAAAACCAGGGGTAAAAAGTAAACATCAAGAAAGGTTGAAAATGGCATATGACGAAGTGAAAGCAGGAGAAACTGGTAATTTAGAGGAGGAGTGGAAGTTAGTAAATGAAAATTTTGTTGGGATTGCAAGTGATGTGTGTGGCAAGAAGTTTGTTGGAGGCAGCATGAGGAAGGGCAGTGAATGGTGGAATGAAGGAGTGAAGGTAAAAGTGGAAGAGAAAAAAAGGGCTTTTGAAGAATGGCTGCAGAGTAATAATGTAGAGAAGTATGAAAAATATAAAGAGAAAAATGTGGAAGTAAAGCGCAATGTACGTGAGGCAAAGAGGGCAGATGACCTGAGGTGGGGTCAGGGATTGGGTCATTCATATGAAGAGAATAAGAAGTAGTTTTGGAAAGAAGTGAAGAGAGTAGGGAAGGCTGGTTCAGGAATTGAAGAGACAGTGAAAGATTAAAAAGGAGAGGAGGCAAGGAAAAGGTTGGCGGAATATTTTGAAAGTTTACTGAATGTTGAGGATAATAGGGAGGCAGATACAATTGCTGTTGCAGGTGTTGAGGTGCCGGTGATGGGAGATGAGAATGAGAGAGAGATTACAAGAGAGGAAGTGAGGAGAGCACAAGATGAAACGATAGTAGGAAAAGCATCTGGTATGGATGGTGTGAGAGCTGAGATGTTGAAGGAAGGGGGTGTGACTGTACTTGAATGGTTGGTGAGATGGTTTAATATGTGTTTTGTGTTGTCAATGGTACCAGTAGATTGGGTTTGTGCGTGTATTGTACCACTATATAAGAGTAATGGAGAATTGCATGAGTGTTGTAATTCAAGGGCTATTAGTTTGTTGAGTGTAGTTGGAAAAGTGTATGGTAGAGTACTGATTAATAGGATTAAGGATAAAACAGAGAGTGCAATCTTAGAAGTACAGGGTGGTTTTAGAAGAGGTAGGAGTTGTATGAATCAGATTTTTAGTTAGGCAGATGTGCGAGAAATATTTAGCAAAACGTAAGGAGGTGTATGTTGCGTTTATGGATCTGGAGAAAGCGTATGATAGAGTTGATAGGGAAGCGATGTGGAATGTGATAAAGTTATATGGAGTTGGTGGAAGGTTGTTGCAAGCAGTGAAAAGTTTCTACAAAGGTAGTAAAGCATGTGTTAGGATAGGAAATGAAGTGAGCAATTGGTTTCCGGTGAGAGTGGGGCTGAGACAGGGATGTGTGATGTCGCCATGGTTGTTTAACTTTTATGTTGATGGAGTGGTAAGAGAGGTGAATGCCCGACTGCTTGGACGAGGATTGAAACTGGTAGACGAGAATGACCATGAATGGGAGGTAAATAAGTTGTTGGTTGCGGATGATACTGTACTGGTTGCAGACGCGGAAGAGAAGCTTGGCCGATTAGTGACAGAATTTGGTAGGGTGTGTGAAAGAAGGAGTAAGAGTAAGGTTATGAGATGTACGAGAAGGGGAGGTGGTGCGAGGCGGAATGTCATGTTGAATGGAGAGTTACTTGAGGAGGTGGATCAGTTTAAGTACCTGGGGTCTGTTGTTGCAGCAAATGGTGGAGTGGAAGCAGATGTACATCAGAGAGTGAATGAAGGATGCAAAGTGTTAAGGGCAGTTAAGGGATTAGTAAAAAATAAGAGAGTTGGACATGAATGTAAAGAGAGTTCTGTATGAGAAAGTGATTGTACCAACTGTGATGTATGGATCAGAGAGTGGGGAATGAAAGTGACGGAGAGACAGAAATTGAATGTGTTTGAGATGAAGTGTCTAAGGAGTATGGCCGGTGTATCTCGAGTAGATAGGGTTCGGAACGAAGTAGTGAGGGTGAGAATGGGTGTAAGAAATGAGTTAGCAGCTAGAGTGGATATGAATGTGTTGAGGTGGTTTGGCCATGTTGAGAGAATGGAAAATGGCTGTCTGCCTAAAAGGTGATGAATGCAAGAGTTGATGGAAGAAGTACAAGAGGAAGGCCAAGTTTTGGGTGGATGGATGGAGTGATGAAAGCTCTGGGTGATAGGAGGATAGATGTGAGAGAAGCAAGAGACCGTGCTAGAATAGGAATGAATGGCGAGCGATTGTGATGCAGTTCTAGTAGGCCCTGCTGCTTCCTCCGGTGCCTTGGATGACCGTGGAGGTAGCAGCAGTAGGGAATTCAGCGTTATGAAGCTTCATCTGTAGTGATAACGGGGGAGGGTGGGCTGTGGCACCCTAGCAGTACCAGCCGAACTCGGTTGAGTTCCTTGTCAGGCTGGGAGGAACGTAGAGAGGAGAGGTCCCCTTTTTCTGTATCATTTGTTTGATGTCGGCTACCACCCAAAATTGGGGGAAGTGCCTTGGTATATGTAAATATATATATATATATATATATATATATATATATATATATATATATATATATAGAGAGAGAGAGAGAGAGAGAGAGAGAGAGAGAGAGAGAGAGAGAGAGAGAGAGAGACATCAGGAAATAAGGAAATATTCTAGAACGTAGTACTTTTCAGGGTACAATACGAAAGTGCTAGAGGCTAATAAAATATTTCATTAGTTCCTACTAGCTTTTGCTGTATATTAGGTCACATGATCATTATGATAGTAATGCATGCATATATATATATATATATATATATATATATATATATATATATATACATATATATATATATATACATACATATATATATATATATATATATATATATATATATATATATATATGCTGGCAAAGTTACCAGGCGTTGCCTGGGTATAATTGCCCTTGGATTTTGAATGTGGGCATAAATCCCCCCTCATTCACAAATTTTGCTCCAAATGAAGCCATCTAGAAAGTATTATTGTATAGTAGTATGTTTTCAAGATATGTTTTGAATGGTGAGATGTTCCATTGAGAATTTTTTTTTCAGATATTCATGAGGTTCAGCTAACGAGAGCAGTCTAATTTTCCCTCCACTGCAACACAATCCAGGAGGCTCATTCTTCCATTTCTGAGCTTCACAGTGATTACATTTTTTTGTCATTGGGCTAATTTGTACTACTATATGTCTTCTGTTTCATAGGGGTATCTTGGATTATTAGTGAAGGAACAAAGACACCATTGTACAGCATTTAAGGGACATGCTCTTGCTTCTACATGCATGACTCTATTAATATGGCAACTATTCTTAGCTCCTTCCGATGTTTCTTAGTTTCGATGGACAACCATTCTTATAGTTGGCTATCGTGAAGTCGAGTCATCCTTTGATTTCTTGATACCTGATTTTATATAGCTGTTATTCTTTACAGAATTATTTTCAAGGCGAGAATTTCTTTGGTCCTCATCCACTGATTCACGTCTAGCTGCCCTTCTGCTTGCATTAGTGCTCCTTGTTAAATTCATCTGCTTTCCGTCTTCTGCTTCACGTCTACCTGCCTTTCTGCTTGTATTAGTGTTCCTTCACAAATTAATTTGCTCTTAGTCTTCTGCCTCACATCTAGCTGCCATTCTACTTGCATCAGTGTTCCTTCTTAAATCCATCTGCTCTTCATTTTCTGCTTTATGGTTAGCTACCATTCTAATTGCATGAGTTTTCTTCATTCTATGTCTTACGTCTAAATGCCATTCTTCTTGCATATGTTCCCCTCCGTATATTCCTCTGCTCGTCTGTCTCCTGCTATCTTTTTTCTTTTCACCGAATTTGCTTTATCGGATATACCGAATGAGAACCTCTTTTTGGGTGGCATCATTTTGTAGAAAACTGGAAAAAATATAAAAAAGACTTCACCATTAAATATTCTGTAGCATCTCTTTTTGGGTGGCCTCATTCTGCTTGCATTGGTGTTCCTTCTTAAATCCATCTGCTCTTCATTTTCTGATTTTTGGTTAGCTGCAATTCTACTTGCATGAGTTTTTCTTTGTTCTTTATCCTATGTCTCATGTCTAGCTGCCATTCTTCTAGCACATGTTTCCCTCCGTAAATTCCTACGCTCTTCTGTTTCCTGTTATCTTTTTCTTTTCACTGAATTTGCTTTATCAGAATTACTGAATGAGAACTTCTTTTTGTGTGGCATAATTTTGTAGAAAACTAAAAAGAATATAAAAATTACATAAGACTCCATCATTAAATATTCTGTAGAATCTCTTTTTTGGGTGGCATCATTTTGTAGAAAACTTAAAGAAATATAAAAAAAAAAATCACATAAGACTCAATCATTAAATATTCTGTAAGTTTTTGTGCATTTTAGCACATGGGAAAGAAAATTAGGCTAAATTTCCAAATTAATATAGGCCTCCATAATGTCCTATGTTCATACAATCTCTATGTCGAAATGAATTGCAATTGGTTCATTATTATTGAATGCAGTTTTAGAGGGGTTGTAATTATAGGGCCCGTGGAGCCCCCAAGGTGAGTCTTGATAAAAAAATAATGACATCAGATTTCTCGATTAATAAATGTTTTTTTTTTTTTTTTTTTTTTAAGTTGAAGCCTACGATGCCGGCCTGCTATATTTCACCCGATTTTATAGACTACAGTTTTAGGGGGTCTGTAATTATGAGTCCGTAGATCCCCAAGGTGGATCTTGATCAAATGGAAATAGCGGTGTTAGCTTTCTCGATAAAAATTACATAAGATTCGATCATTAAATATTCTGTAAGTTCATTGTACATTTCTTCTATAGCAAGCACGCAGACACACACACAATCACCAGATATATATATATATATATATATATATATATATATATATATATATATATACATATATATATATATATATATATATATATATATATATATATAAAATATATATATATATATATATATATATATATATATATATATATATATGCTGTATATATGTATGTACTCAAATAAAATTTGCTCTTTCATTTTTGCTGAGCCCATAAGTATAATAAAACAATAATAAACATAGTTGAAAAAAAGCTGATGAAGATAAGTAAAAAAGAAAAGAAAAAGCCCCAGGGACATAAGACGGACCCTTACACGGAACAAGAAGAACAAAAAAAAATTGAAAGCGAAAACAAAACTTCAAAAGAATGAAATGAAAAAAAAAAAAAAAAACGTGAGGGGAAAAAGAAGGAAAACCTTAACATGCCCTAAGAATGTATCGTCTTTTCTAGCGGACAGCGTTCAAGAAGAGACTGGCTGAGTTGCTGTGTCTTCTCCCCATTAATAACAAAAGGATTCAAGACAAAGGATTGTCCCAACGAGAGAGAGAGAGAGAGAAGAGAGAGAGAGAGAGAGAGAGAGAGAGAGAGAGAGAAAGTTTGTGTGTTTTATTCAATTTTATTTTCAAGTGCTTTTTATCGATAGGTTACTAGATAATATGACTTATAAATGTTTTTGTGATTATGCCATGACTGAGAGAGAGAGAGAGAGAGAGAGAGAGAGAGAGAGAGAGAGAGAGAGAGAGAGAGAGACAGAGTTTATATAGTTTTATTCTATTTAATTTTCAAGTGCTTCTCATCGATAGGTTAATAGACAATATGATGACTTATAAAGTTGTTTTTGTGATTATGCAATGACAGAGAGAGAGAGAGAGAGAGAGAGAGAGAGAGAGAGAGAGAGAGAGAGAGAGAGAGAGAGAGAGAGAGAATGTATATTCACTTGGATACATGGGAACTCAGGAGATAGGTATTTAAAACCACTTGTTTATGTTCAATAGCTCATTTAATGTATGTACGTTATTCTGAAATTTTAAAAGTATTCACCAAAGATCTACAAAGCAATGGATCTTTCCTAATATTCAATTAAAAACCCTGGATAATCTTTGAAATATAATAAGAAATATATGAATTCCTACAGAATCTGGTCAATTTTTCTGTAGCATTTACAGTAGAATATTCCTCCATTACATTTCATCAAAACTTATTAAGGGAAATATCGAGTCACAACTGAATACATAATGAACTTTACATTTATAATTCAAAAATAAAAACGCTATAAGCTGAAGACAAGTATTAGCTTATATTGCGCCTTACAGCAGTTATAAAACTAACGACAGCTAACTTTTATTTCGAGTTCATCCCAGTTAATTTTTTCTTCGATCAAATCCTAAAAAACTGATTCCTTACATCGTGCTACCTCAACAAAAAAAATAGGAATTTTTTAAAGGGGATTGAAGCCACCATTCTTATGTTGACGATTAGAAAAAAAAAAAAAAAAAGCTCTAAATCTCGGGATGGCTAACCAGATATGTATTTTTAATAATTTTATTTCTTTTACCTTATATGGGATAAAAAACAGTATTTTGGGGTTCTAATTAGAATTGCAATAAATTAATATTTTACTGCAATTTAGCAAAATTGCAAGCAAAAAAAAATAATATAATTCAGATAGAGCTATACGAAAGACCTGCAACATGCAATATTAACTTCGTTATCCTTGACAATAGATGAGGCTTTTACACAATAAGACTTACTTTTATTATATTAATGTAAGCTACTCTGAAAAAAAAAAAATAATCTCTGGTATAACAGTAATATTAGGAATTTTTATTACTTAAAATAATGAAATACATTTAAAGAAAAATTACTCCTGAACTTACATTATGATTAAAAACATAATTTTCCTGAGAAGTTGGAACATTCTCGTATACATACATACATACATATATATATATATATATATATATATATATATATATATATATACATATATAATATATATATATATATATATATATATATACATATATATATATATACATATATATATATATATATATACTGTATATGTGCGTGTATATATATATATATATATATATATATATATATATGCATACATATATATGTATATATACTGTACATAAATACTATACATATCAATATATAGGTTATATATACTATATATATACATATATATATATATATGTGTGTGTATATATATATATATATATATATATATATACATATATAAATATATATACATATATATACAGTATACATATATATATGTATATATAAATACATATATATATATATATTCATACATACATATATACAGTATACATATAAGTGTGTGTATATATATATATATATATATATATATATATATATATATATATATATATATATATATATATAATATATATACATAAATACACACGCACACACATTTATATACATATATACTGTATATATATATATATATATATATATATATATATATGTATGTATATATATATATATATATATATATATATATATATATATATATATATATATATCACACTTTAAGCTCGATATGACCAACTCCCATTAAAATTAATTTGACACGGTAATACTCACTAATATGAGCACGATATCGAAAATTCATTTTAAACGGTATTTCAATATATGGTATTGACTGTCAAATAGGTGCGATATAGGTAAGACTTTAGTATATGCTTAAATATCTCTGTTGAATTATTGGAAAAATAAGATTAAGCATTACAAATATAAACAAGCCTTATTGTCTGGTTCTCTAAAAGGGAATTTTGAGTAGAAAAAAAAATACTTAAGCTACAGAAGTCGGGGGATATAAATCACTTTCTTTCAATTAACTGTTAACAGTTTTCCACTTGTAGGCAATAATAACTGAAAAGTCTCTCTCTCTCTCTCTCTCTCTCTCTCTCTCTCTCTCTCTCTCTCTCTCTCTCTCTCTCTCCAGAAAATTTCGTATCCAGGATATAGCGAACTCATCATTTATTTATTACCTTTATTTCCTTTCCTCACTGGACTGCTTTTCCAACTAGGGTTGTAACTTGGCTAGTAATAATAATAATAATAATAATAATAATAATAATAATAAAATAAGTTATTCCATCTACTGTTAGGGGAAGAGCGGCCAAACCACGCAGGTTACTGTAAAAGGACGAGACGTTGGATAGCAAGATGAATGAAAAGAAGCCAAACCGACGTAAAGAGGAAGGCTTAAAGGTGGGTGAAACTAGAGGCCAGTGCCTACAGTACACCGAGTGAGTTGTACTGGTTGCACTATGTCCCCTCACGTGGAAACGCTAGTTTGAACTTTTCTCTCTTAACAAACTGACCGAAAACAAAAGAGAATCGTAAAGGAAAGAAATATTTAATTATTTTCTATGTTATACGATGAAATAATATAAAAATAATATAAAATAATATAAAATGTAAAATTTCAGTGAAAAACATGTTTACGACAATTTTCTCATTCAATCTCATTCGTCGAATGACTTGATTTGATAATTGAATAGACACATGGCCTGATTATCTCATCATCATGTATTGGAAAATGATAAATGGAAGCTGTCCTTCGTATAATAGGTTTTATTGAATTTTCGACGGATGATTTACCAAAACAAGAAAAATATGAATTGGAATCGAAGTGAATGTTTCCATAACAAAATCCATAATTGCTTTATCGGAAAGATCCTGAACTTACCGATAGCTATGGTCAAGAAATGTCTTCCATTTGAGTTATTAGAGCCACTGCCTTGTTCCACTAGGTCTCAAGTGGTGTGAGAGTGATTTCTGTGCTGACCAAAGCCAAAGTCAAGCATGGGATTAGATTATGCCTTAAAGTTGCGGAAAACTTTATCTTATCAACTTTTATTTTTTCTAAATATTTGACCTCTTTTACTTTGTATTCTTAAAACGACCTTTTTTCTTTTAATTTTTTCTAAAACCTTGACCTTTTACTTTTTCCTAAAAATAACCTTTTTTCTTTTAATTTTTCTCTAAAACCTTGACCTTTTAATTTTTTTTCGAAAAACGACCTTTTTTCTTTTATGTTTCTAAAACCTTGACCTCTTTTACTTTTTTTCTAAAATTTTACTCCTATTGGTTTTTTTTTTTTCATAAACTTAACATCTTTCACTTATTTGTTCCTAAAAAGTCAAAATTCTGGAAATTTACATTTACTTTGAGATCCGATCTAAAGGTTATCGCCAAAGTGATGGAATAGAAGAAGCATTTCTTTCAAGACCATGAAGAAGAAGAAGAAGAAGAAGAAGAAGAAGAAGAAGAAGAAGAAGAAGAAGAAGAGACTGCAGACTCCCTCCGTCTAAAATCACTTCAAAGCAAAATCTAAAATCAAAGGGGGAAAGAAACGTAAAGGAAGAGAAGGCATTTCACAGCCAGCATCCTTTCAGTTTAACATTCAGTTGATTCCTTTTTCGTGTACTCTATATGGCAGATGCTTTATCTGCCCTTCAATGGCTGCATCCGACGTGGAAGGATATGCTCTCATCTCAGAAGCAGCATCTCCATTTCGCCGTATCCGACACACACACAGAGAAATTTCCATCTTAAAGGAAACGCCTGAGTTTCTCTTCACGTTCGTTTCACGTCTCTTATTTATGAAATACATTCACTCAAGAGCTTCTTTTACATTCGCTCAAACCTATTTTACAGAGCTTCTTTCATACTACATGGAGCTCTGGGTCAGATAAAGGAGTGGGGAAGGTCTTAAGAAGGAATGGTATATTGTGCAAATTTAAAATATATAAAAACATAATGGAATATTATTGTTCTTTTTTCAAAAGAAAAAATCTATTTTCAATTTACCTTATTCACGTGAGAACATAAAATCATCAGTTGTGGTGGGTGGCTCAGTGGCAGTCAGCCACATTACAAACAGATTTCATGTTATGAATAAAGGGGGGGGGTTGATTTATACCTATTGAGTTATTAGTAACCATTGCCTGGTCTTCCCTGGTCCCACCTAGAGTGAAGAAGCGGTCTGATCATTTGTATTTTGTTATGCATGACTCTCCAAGATCTCAAGATGATAAAATGCATAACCATTATCTTTTCATTTGTTCACTTATACTAACAATAGCCTTTAATATGATAACTAAAGTTTTGCTTTTTTTCTTCCCGCACTTAAAGAAATCAGTATAATTGGTAAATGAATAATGATTGGTTTTCTTCCTTTTCTTCTTTTTTTATGCATAAATTTTAATCTTTCATAACATTCGACGCAAAGGTGATAGGAAAGGAGGCCACTCTGTGCATTTATCACGGCCAGACCCGAAATAAACAAGAGAAATAAGACAGAATGAACAAAGGAAAATGTATGAGGTTTGTCTCAGAAACGGGCGATAAGTAGGAAAGAAGAGAATGAAAGGGAACGTTACACGGGGAAGAGAATTCCAGAGATTGGTGGTTGAGGGAAAGAAACAATTACCGGACCGTGTAATTAAGGGATTGCTGCTGGAATGAATCTCGAGATAAGATTCATAGAGAGTTTGCGTCTTGCCATTCAAGGTCCGCTGATCCTTTTATCAACTAAATCATTCAAGTCTAAAAGAGAGAGAGAGAGAGAGAGAGAGAGAGAGAGAGAGAGAGAGAGAGAGAGAGAGAGAGAGAGAGAGAGAGAGAGAGAGAGAGTAGTTATGTCTCCCCTTAGGCTAAGAATTACATGAGTTCTTGTTCTTATTTTCTCATTTCTTGAACATAAAAACAAAAAAAAACAGCTCTCAAAGACGTACTCTCTCTCTCTCTCTCTCTCTCTCTCTCTCTGTTTGCGTCATACAACACACGGACAAATGTTCATACAGAACCTATCACACAGAACCTGTCTTTCTACTTCTCACACACACAATCTCTCTCTCTCTCTCTCTCTCTCTCTCTCTCTCTCTCTCTCTCTCTCTCTCTTCTCTCTCTCTCTCCTCTCTCTCTCTCTCACGAACAAATGTACAGTAGACGAACGTTAATAATTCCTGGACGGGAACATGACCCAATTCCGTGGGAATCGTGTCCTGAGGGCTGTGTCGAGGGGGCCAAACGGGTCGATAACTCAACCACCATATTCTGCCCAATCCTCTTCAGAACTCGTCCTATTGTTTATTTCTCTCGCATTTTCACAATTGGGGACTTCTCTCTAAAGGTGAAGTATTCGTAATTATGGCCATTTCCTTTGTTTCTATGTTTTATCTTTATTTGTTTCGCAATTTTGAAAAATATCGACATATTTGATGTGGTCATTTCCTTCCGTTCTATCTGTATTCAATTAACATTTCCACAAATTGGTAGTTCTCTATAAGGATGAAAGTTTTATTTCTACTGTCACTGATTTCGAATATTCATTCATACATAACGCAATTTTCAAACGTTTCATAGGTTTTGAAATAATGATTTTGTACATATACACATACACACACACATATATATATATATATATAGAGAGAGAGAGAGGGAGAGAGAGAGAGAGAGAGAGAGAGAGAGAGAGAGAGAGAGAGAGAGAGAGAGAGAGAGAGAGAGAGAGAGAGCATCATCATCAACCTCATCATCTCCTCCAACGCTTATTGACGCAAAGGGCCTCAGTTAAATTTCGCCGGTCGTTTCTATCTTGAGCTTTTAAATCAATACTTCTCCATTCGTCATCTCCTACTTCACGCTTTATAGTCCTCAGAGCAAAGAGCATGACCAAACCATCTCCATCTGCCCCTCACCATGATCTTATTTGCATTTAGCACTCGAGTAATCTCTCTTATAGTATCGTTTCTAATCCTGTCCTTCCAATTAACTTCCAATAGTCTTCGAATGGCTTTGTTCTCAAATCTACAAAATCTGTTGGATATTGTTTCATTGCCATACCACGACTCATGTCCATACAGTAACACTGATCTAACTAAACTGGTATATAGCCAAATTTTATGTGGAATCTCAGGCGATTTGATTTCTAAATTTCATTTAACCTAGTCATTATCTGATTTTCTTTTCTCAATCTTTCATTAAACTCAATTCTAAAGACCCTGTATTTGATATTATAGTTCCTAAATATTTAAATGATTCTATCTCATTGATCCTCTCCTTCCATTGATATTTCATCTTCCATTACATATTGTTCTCATCCTCTCTGTCTTTCCTCTATTTATCTTGAGCCCAACCTCATGTGATATAACATGCATACTAGCAAGCAAACATTGCAAATCCTGTGGTGCTCTGTTAATAAGGACAGCGTCATCAGCATTCTCTAGGTCAGCTAATTTCTTATTACCAGTCCATTTCAATCCTTCTCCACCATCTCTAACTGTTCTTCGCATTATAAATTCTATGAGGTGGCTGAACAACATAGCTGACAACACATTCCCTTGGAATACTCCGCTGCTCACTGGAAATTCATTTGATAGGACTCTACTAACATTAATTTTGCACTTACTATGCTCATCAACAGACTTAATCAAATTTACATATTAAAGAGGAACTCTCCATAAAAATACATACACACACACACACACACATATATATATATATATATATATATATATATATATATATATATATATACATATATATATACATATACATATATATACATATACATATATATACATATATATGTATGTATATACATATATATATATATGTATATGTGTATATATATATATATATATATATATATATATATATATATATATATATATATATATATTAAATATTTCTCTTATATTTTGATATACTTTGGTTTCTTTTCATAGGAACAAAATATTCATATTCATGGTGACGAAATTTTTGTAGTTATATTTTTTTCTTAAAAAATACCAAATAAAAAGTTAAGATTTACTGGATTCAAAAATCAACTTGGTCTTTTTTTGTAAGCTTCCATCAAAAACTTGCCAATAATCCCCTATCATTTGGTAATAAATAACTTTTCAGCTTATTCTGATAATCCGGGAGCTAAGAATTGCGTCTATTGATAAATTATGAAAAAATATATTCCTAGAACAAATGCTTGGTGTATAAGAGAGTGGGTTCAAATAACATTAGCAAAAAGGAATGCCATAATTCACGTCCTTGCGGATTTCAAGAGTTTCATTGTATTATCATCATTATTATTATGTGACTGTACTTGAATGGTTGTTGAGATTGTTAAATATGTGTTTCATGTTATCAATGGTACCAGTAGATTGTGTTTGTGCGTGTATTGTACCACTATATAAGGGTAAGGGAGATGTGCATGAGTGTTGTAATTGAAAGGGTATTAGTTTTTTAGTGTGGTTGGAAATGTGTATGGTAGAGCAGGGTGGTTTTAGAAGAGGTAGGGGATGTATGAATCAGAACTTTACAGTTAGGCAGATATGGGAGAAATATTTAGCAAAAGGTAAGGAGGTGTATGTTGCGTTTATGGATCTGGAGAAAGAGTATGATTGAGTTGATAGAGAAGCGATGTGGAATGTGATGAGGTTATATGGAATTGGTGGAAGGTTCTTGCAAGCAGTAAAAAGTTTCTACAAAGGTAGTAAAGCGTGTGTTAGGATAGGAAATGACGTGAGCGATTGGTTTCCGGTGAGAGTGGGGCTGAGACAGGGATTTGTGATGTCGCCATGGTTGTTTAACTTGTATGTTGATGGAGTGGTGAGAGAGGTGAATGCTCGAGTGCTTGGACGAGGATTGAAAATGATAGACGTGAATGATCATGAATTGGAGGTAAATCAGTTGTTTGCAGATGATACTGTACTGGTTGCAGACGCAGAAGAGAAGCTTGGCCGATTAGCGACAGAATTTGGAAGGGTATGTGAGAGAAGGAAATTGAGAGTTAATGTGGGTAAGAGTAAGGTTATGAGATGTACGAGAAGGGAAGGTGGTGCAAGGCTGAATGTCATGTTGAATGGAGAGTTACTTGATGAGGTGGATCAGTTTAAGTACTTGGGGTCTGTTGCTGCAGCAAATGGTGGAGTGGAAGCAGATGTACGTCAGAGAGTGAACGAAGGATGCAAAGTGTTGGGAGCAGTGAAGGGAGTGGTGAAGAATAGAAGGTTGGGCATGAATGTAAAGAGAGTTCTGTATGAGAATGTGCTTGTACCAACTATGATGTATGGATCGGAGTTGTGGGAATGAAAGTGACAGAGACAGAAATTAAATGTGTTTGAGATGAAGTGTCTGAGGAGTATGGCTGGTGTATCTCGAGTAGATAGGGTTAGGAACGAAGTAGTGAGGGTGAGAACGGGTGTAAGAAATGAGTTAGCAGCTAGAGTGGATATGAATGTGTTGAGGTGGTTTGGCCATGTTGAGAGAATGTAAAATGGCTGTCTGCTAAAGAAGGTGATGAATGAAAGTGTTTATGGGAGAAGTACAAGAGGAAGGCCAAGGTTTTGGTGGATGGATGGAGTGAAGAAAGCTCTGGATGATAGGGAGATAGATGTGAGAGAGGCAAGAGTGTGTGCTAGAAATAGGAATGAATGGTGAGCTATTGTGACACAGTTCTGGTAGGCCCTGCTGCTTCCTCCGGTCACCTTGGATGACCACGGAGGTAGCAGCAGTAGGGGATTCAGCGTTATAAAGCTATATCTGTGGTGGATAACGGGGGAGGGTGGGCTTTGGCACCCTAGCAGTACCAGCCGAACTCGGTTGAGTCCCTCGTTAGGCTGCGAGGAGCGTAGAGAGCAAAGATCCCCTCTTTTTTCATTTGTTTGATGTCGGCTACCCCCCAAAATTGGAGGAAGTGCCTTGGTATATGTGTGTCTGTATTATTACTATTATTATTATTATTATTATTATTATTATTATTATTATTATTACCAGCTAAGCTACAACCATAGATGGAAAAGAACGATGCTATAAGCACAAGGGTTCCGACAAGGAAAAATAGCCCAGTGAGGAGAGGAAATAAAGAAATAAATAAATGACAAAAGAAGTAATGAACAATTAATATATGATAATTTAAGAACAGCAAAATTAACAGATCTTTCATATATAAACTATAGGGAGAGACTATGTCAGCCAGTTCAACAAAAAATATTCGCTCCAAGTTTGAACTTTTAGTCCCACCGATTCAACTGCATAATTAGGAATATCATTCCACAGTCTGGCCATAGCCGGAACAAAACTTCCAGAAAACTGTGTAGTATTGAGCCTTATGATGGAGAAGGCATGACTGTAAGAATGAATAGCAGTCCTAGTAAAACGTACAGGATGGTACAGTCTACTGTAGGTAGATCTGAATGCAAAGGCTGGTCAGAGTTATGAAAAATCTTCTGCATCGTGCATAAAGAATTAATTGAACGACGGTGCCAGAGATTTACATCTAGGTCATGAATAAGAAATGCAATAGACCGGAAGTTCTTGTCCTACAAACAAAGATGAAATTCAGCAGCTGACGACCAGAAAGTAGAACAATACTCGAAGCAAGGCAAAATGAAGAAATTGATCACAGAAAAAAACTCTCCTAAAAGACTCTCAATAAGACAATTTTTTGGTACAATTGAAGAGGAGATACACCGAATGTTTCTCAAAGGTAACTTTGCTATAAATAATAGCACCTAAAATTTTAAAAAAGTCGTATAGAGTTACCGAAACATTGCCAATGCTGAGAAATGGATGATGAGTAGCAAGTGTCCTCGACCTACCTACAATCATGCCTTAAATTTTGTTAGGTTTTAACTGGATGGCACATAATTTACACCATGCACTAATTTTAGATAGATCTCTATCAAGGGATTCAGCAACCTCAGATCCATAATCAGGCGATGGAACAGAACCAAAGAGAGTAGTATCATCTGCATAAGCAGCAAGCTTGTTTTCTAAGCCAAACAACATATCATGTGTATATATAGTATGGAAATTACAGGCAAAGAACACTGCCCTCAAAAACACCATAGTATCACTATGGTGCCGATCAAAAATAACTCTTTGTAATCTATTATTTTCAGTAGCTGAAGACCAGTGAGTCGAACAATTCTTGAAACAAGGCAAAATGAAGAGATTTATCACAGAAAATTATAAAAGACTTTCTCAAAAAGAAAATTTTATGTACGTTTGAAGAAGAGACATACCGAATGTTTCTCAAAGTAAATTTGCTATCAATAATAACATCTAAAATATTAAAAGAGTCGTATAGAGTTACAGAAGCATTATCAATGTTGAGAGCTGGATGTTGAGTAGCAAGTGTCCTCGACCTACCTACAATCATACTTTAAATTTTGTTAAGGTTTAACTTCATGCCACATGATTTGCACCATACACTAATTATTGCTAGATCTCTATTAAGGAATTCAGCAACTTCAGATCCACATTCAGGCGACAAAAGTGAAGGAAAGAGAGCAGCATCATCTGCATAAGCAGCTAGTTTGTTTTTCAAACCAAACAACATAAGTGCATATACAGTATGATAATTATGGGCCAATAAACACTGCCCTCAGAAACACCAGATATCAAATTCCTATACTCACTATAGTGTTCATAAAAAATAACTCTTGGTAATCTATTATTCAAAATTCAGTGCTGATGCTAAGAAAAGACCCACCTATTCCCAACTCTGAGATTAAAAACAATGGCCCCATAATTAACACAGTCAAAGGCAGCACTAAAATCAAGGCCAACCACAATCAATGGATTTCTTTATAGCATCACATTCTCCAAGGCCTTTACGAAAGTCAAATTACAAACTAGGAATAAATGATTACCTTCAGCATACCTGTCTCGACGTTTTGCCAAAGTTCGTTCAAAAACTTTAGATAATATGACAAGTATGGAAATTGGGCAATAATCAGTTGGACTTGAGCTACCGCAAACACATTTACATAATAGAGTAATTATCAATTCTCCAGCCAGTGCTAAACGAACCTGTTCTTGCTAACTTCCGGAAAGTAACAATAAACTTAGGAGCTAAGAAATCTGCAGTCTTCATAAAAAACAAAGAGAAAAGTACCATTTTGGTCTACACCTCCATACGCATCAAGGTCCATTAAGTAATATAAAGACAGATGGAGGGTCTTAGTCGATATTACAGTACATACGAACGCACACGTTAGGGGATTGCAGAAAAACCAGAGGGGTAAACCGTCCCACTGCCTCTTCACGTAAGGGGAGGGGACGAGGGGTTGAGGAAGATTTATAGAATTTCTAGAGGAAGATTTGTTGAATTTCTGAAGGAAGATCTACAGGATATCTGGGGGGGAGATTTGTAGAATTTCTGGATTAAGACTTATGGAATTATTTGATGAAGATCTATAGAATTTCTGGGGGGGAAGGTTTTTCAGAATTTCTGGATTAAGAATTTTAGTATTTCTGAAGGAAGATTCTTAGAATATTTGGAAGGAAATTTTTAGAAGTTCTGGAGGAAGATTTACGTAATTTCTGGAGGAAAATTTTTAATTATCTGGAAGATTTTAAGAATTTCTAGAGGAAGATTTATAGAATTTCCAGAGAACGATTTATAGAATTTCTGTGGGAGGGTTTATAGAATTTTTGGAGGAAGATTTTTAGAATTTCTAGAGGAAGATCTGTAGAATTGGCAGCAGATTTATGGACTTTCTGGAGGAAGATCTATAAAACTGACAGAAGATGTATAGAATTTCTGGAGGAAGATTCATAGAATTTAGAGGAAGATCTATAGACGTTTTGGATGGAAATTTATATAATTTGGAGGAGGATTTATAGAATTTTTGGAAAAAGATCTAAAGAATTTCTGGAGAAAGATTTGCAGAATGTGGAGTTAGATTTCTAAGAATTTCATGAGGAAAATTTATAGGATTTGGAGGAAGGTTTATAGATTTCTGGAGGAAGATTTATAGAACTTCTAAAGAAAGTTTATAGAATTTCTGATGGTTTAACTTCGTTATGTGGATGAAATGTAAACTTCCAATTCATAATTTTCCAAAGTCGTATCAATAAAAAAAAAAATCTCCATTCAAAACCGAAAGTAAACGATTATCAAAAGACGAGTACGACAAATCTACCATTTTTAAAGAATTCCAAATCACAGCACGAATAGGAAATGCATCGCAGCTTATCCTCGGGAGCTCTCATCGGTCTGAAAGATAGAGAATCAAAGTTATCCTAATTAAGAGAGTAAACAGCTGACTGGCTGATCTGTTTACGCAATCTGGCGTCGAGGAAATGAGACATGAATTTGCCGTCAAGGAATCCAAATCACGAAATAACTACAGCGAAACTATAAAGACAATTTAGATTCCCTTTTATTGGGTAATGGCAGTGACGTAAATGTGCCCTTATTCCATGATTACCAGTGAAATAATGGCCGTGAATAAGTGTGAATAACTGTTCCAGTACCGCATTAGAACATGATCTTCGTAAACCCTTCTGTGAATATAAATAAATTATTTGGGTAATTCGGAAGATGGAGGAGGTCTATCTATCTACAACTTGAATCCCTCCTTTGTCTTTCTATTCTCAGATTATAAATAAGAAAAAATAACAGGAATCTAATAATTGTTTAATGCGATGGAACTAAAATGTAATAAACGTATAGTAAATGGCTAAAACAATCTTGTGAAAATCATTAATGATAATAACACTATTTCATAATTTGTTGTAGGGTGAAATAGGAATAATGTAAACTTTTTTCTTAAATGAAAATGGTAACTACACTAATGTCTAGGAGAGATCAAGCTAGAATCTCACAAACATTTAAAAAGATGAAAATAGCACTTCGTAATCGTTTAGAATGATGAAACCGGAAGCTTGCAAACGTTTAGAAGGATGAAACCAGGACCTTGTAAACGTTTACTATTATTAATCATTAATTATTATTTATTGATTATTAATTATTCATTAATTATTATTATCATTATTATTATTAGTAGTAGTAGTAGTAGTAGTAGCAGTAGTAGTAGTAGTAGTAGTAGTATCATTTAAGCTACAACCATAGTCGGAAAAGTAGGGTGCTTTAAGCCATTGGGCTCCTACAGGGAAAAATAGCCCAGTGACGAAAGGAAATAAGGAAATGAGCTATATAAGAAGCAATAGAATAGAATATTCTAAGAACAGTAACAACGTTTAAACAGACCTTTAATTTTTAACTATAGAAAGAGAATTACGTCACTTTATCTCAGCCAATTCAACATTAAAAAATTTTCTGCAAGTTTGAAATTTTGAAGCTCTACAGATTCAACTACCCGATTAGGAAGATCATTCCACAACTTATAATTATTATTAGCTAGGCTACAACCCTGGATGGAAAAGCAAGATGCTATAGAGTAAGCCCAATGGCTCCAACCGGGAAAAACAGCCCAGTGAGGGATGGAAATAAGGAAATAAATAAACGATATGAGATAACGAACAATTAATTATTTTAAAATCATTAACACCATCAAAAAATATATTTCATATATTAACTATAAAAAGGCTTAAGTCAGCCTCTTCAATATAAAAACATTGGTGCAAATTTGAACTTTTGAAGTTCTACCGATTCAACTACCCGATTAGGAAGATCATTCCACAGCTTGGTCATAGCTGGAACAAAACTTCTAGAATACTGTATAATATTGAGCCTCATGATGGAGAAGGCCTGACTATTAGAATTAACTGCATGCCTAGTATTACGAACAGGATGGAAGTGTCCGGGAAGATTTGAATGTAAAGGATGATCAGAATTATGAAAAATCCTATACAACATGCATAAGGAACTAATTGAACGATGGTGCCAAAGATTAATATCTAGATCAGGAATAAGAAATTCAATAGACCATAAGTTCCTGTCCAGCAAATAAAGATGAGAATCAGCACCTGAAGACCACTCAGAGAACAATACTCCAAAAAATGCAGAGAGAATTAAAACACTTCTTCAGAATAGATTGATCCCGGAAAATCTTAAAAGACTTTTTCAATAAGACAATTTTTTGTGCAATTGAAGAAGACACAGACCTAATATATTTCTCAAAATTAAATTTGCTGTCGAGAATCACACCTAAAATTTGAAAAGTCATACAGTAAAAAAACATTACCATTGTCCTTGACTTACAATCATACTTGGTGGTTTGTTAGGATTTAACTTCATGCCCCCTAATTTGCAACATGCACGAATTTTAGCTAGATCTCTATTAAGGGATTCAGCAACACCAGATTTACATTCAGGAGATGGAATTGATGAAAAAGAGTAGCATCATCTGCATATGCAACGATCTTGTTTTCTAGGTCAAACCACGTGTCGTGTGTATATAGTATGAAAAGTAATAGGCTTAGAACATTACCCTTGGGAACACCAGATGTCCCATTCCTATATTCACTATGGTGCACATCAACAACAACTCTTTGCGATCTATTACTCAAAAATTCAATAATAATGCTAAGAAAAGACGCACCCACTCCCAACTGTTTGACTTAGAAAACAAGGGCCACATGATTAACATGGTCTAAGGCAGCACTAAAATCAAGGCCAATCATACGAATTTCTTGACCATAATCAAGGGATTTCTGTACAACATTAGAGTGTAAGAAAGGCATCGCATTCTCCAAGGCCTATACGAAAACCAAATTGCATACTAGGAAAAAGATGATTACTTTCAGCAAACTTATTTAGACGTTTTGCCAAAAGATATTCAAAAATTGGATAATATGGAAGTTATGGAAATTGTGCGTAAATCAGTTGGACTTCAGCAACCATAAACACATCCACTTAGTGGAGGAATATTACGAATTCTCTAACATGTGCTAAAAACTCCTCTTTTTGCTAACTTGCACAAAATAACATATAACTTTGCAGCTAAGAAATCTGCAGTCTTTATAAAAAAAAAAAAAAAAAAAGGAAAAATACCATTTGAGTCTACACCTTCATAAGCAACAAGGTCCATCAAGAGAGCTTTAATTTCTCGAGATCGTAAAGCTAAACTAGTTAGCTTAGCCTCAGGAAAACAGGAATGAGGAAGATCAAGTTTCCCATTTATATGCTTACTGTCAAACACCTCAGCGAAATGGGTTGCCGTTTCCTTTGGACAGTGAGTGACAAAGCCATCTGGTTTAAGTAACGAAGGGACCGATGCATCTGGTGGTGCAGATTTAAGAGTAGCCCACCACTAATGTGACACAGTTGTACCAGAAAGGGTTTCTTTTATGGTTGAATTGTATTCCTTTTTAGTAGAAGCATAAACTCTCTGAGCAAAGGCTCTAAGGTGAGTATAGTTATTCCAAGTCAAATCTGATTTGTTACCCTTCCAAAGATGATATGCATCCAGCTTCTCCATATATGCACGTCTACAATCACCATTGAACCAGGGTTTGTCCTTCACTCAGTACCTTAGCACACGAGAAGGGATACGCCTATCAATTGTACTGACTAGATTCTCAATCAAAGGAACAAAAGGATCAACACTATTAAATAACTGTGACCAATTCAAGCCTAAGAGATCCCTTAAAATGACATTCCAGTCTGCTTGAGATTTTATACAAATCCTACACGAGCATGATACATCAGGGACAGGCTGCTCAGTCCTCAGTGATGATAAAATCAAGGCATGATCAGATGTCTAACTGGAGAACCAACCTTATTTGTTATAATGCCAGGGGAGTCAGTGTATTCGAGGTCCAAATAGTTACCAAAGCTTTTAAGCCATGGCGATCAGTAAGGGCAACAAAATTTAACCATTCCATATGGTGAGCATTGAAATCACCAACAAAAATATCTATCATCTTCCTGTATATTAGCTATAATAGTAAGAAGACAGTCAAAAATAAAATCATCAATGTTTGGATTCCGGTAGATCGAACACGAATAGCAGTTGTTATGCCTGCAACAAACTTTTATTACCTGTATCTCATGACACTCACATTCATAGTAGGACTTATGATAAGCAGGGTCCTAATATACACCACCATTCCCCTGACCCTAAGAATGATATTCCGTTACAAAATTATTGGCTTCTTAAAACCAGTTATAAGGAGTTCAGATGAGTGTCTAACATTATAACCCAATGTTTCTGAGCACAAAAGAATATCATACTGTCTGGACGCACCAGGAAGGTTTTGAATATTTGCATGCAGACCACGAATATTGCAACCACCCATTGAGATACTACCGCTAGACAGTTATGGGGTACTTTGACTAGTCCGACAATACTACATTGGATCCTTCTCTCTGGTTACGGTTCATTTTTCCCTTGCCTACACATACACCGAATAGTCTGGCCTATTCTTTACAAATTCTTCTCTATCCTCATACAACTGACACCAAACAATTCTTCTTCACCCAAGGGGTTACTGCACTGTAATTGTTCAGTGACCACTTTCCTCTTGGTAAGGGTAGAAGAGACTCTTTAGTTATGGTAAGCAGCTCTTCTAGGAGGACACTCCAAAATCAAACCATTGTTCTCTAGTCTTGGGTAGTGCCATAGCCTCTGTACTATGGTCTTCCACATGCTTGAGGGTACATCGGGCACACTATTCTATCTTATTTCCCTTCCTCTTGTTTTGTGAAAGCTTTTATAGTTTATATATGATATTTATTTTAATGTTGTTACTGTTATTAAAATATCTTATTTTTCCTTGTTCCCTTTCCTCTCTGAGCTATTTTCCCTGTTGGAGCCCCTGGGCTTAAAGCATCCTGCTTTTCCAACTAGGGTTGTAGCTTAGGAATTAATAATAATAATCATAATAATAATAATACAGTAGACGTAACTGACGAAGCCTAGAACGTACAGGTCCAGGATTTCGCTCAATTTCTCCAGACAGCATAAGAATTAATGGCATTGAAAAGATACATCATACTTAAAAACCAAATTAACATTAATGATAACTAAAACAATATGTACAGAAATATAAATAGATAAAATGTAAAAAATTGGTCAACAAGGCAGAGCCGATACACCGTTTTTATGAATAAAAAGAAACAGATAGGGAAAAGACAACCTCTTAATAAACCACCAGGCATCCATGGCCCTTCTATTAAGCCTGCCCAATACACTATTTCAAAAAAATAAGAGGGAGAAATAAAATAAGATAAAATAGTGTGCCCGAATGTACCCTCAAACAAGAGAACTCAGTGCCTAAGTGCCCTCTCTAACAAGCTTGGATCAGGGAGTGCAAGGCAAAGGCTCCTGATGACTCAGCAGATAGCTCATACAGACAGTGATGTTGCAGACACTATTAGAAACTATCGAGCTTGAGCAGGTTTCGAACTCCCTCCCAACAGATTGTTAGACAGCGAAGTTTCCAATACACTACAACCCTACAATGATAAAGCTGGAATCTCGAAAAACATTCGAAATTATAAAAAATGGTTTCCAGTAAACATTTACAACCTTAAAATTCTAATGTTATAAACATCTAAATCTGAATCTCACATTCTGGAAGCATCAAAATTTGAATTATTTCATCATATTTTATAATGACGGCAATGAAATCTCATAAACGTATATAATAATAAACTGGCATATCTGCAACTTCCTATAATTGTAGAGGAACTGGAATAGCACGAATTTCTATAAACATAAAACAGGAAACACCCGGTATAATGCGGGAGCTGGAATCTCACCTACTTGTTTAATACCAATAGGGAAAACATTCCAAAGATTACTGGAATCTGATAAACGTTTGAGATAGCAGTATATAACATTGATTTAATATTGTATTCATAATGACTTAATGTTTTTCTACTTCATTACTGTCAGTTTTATTCATTACTTCTCTTTGTATAATTCTCCTCCTTTTTGACAATCATTCAATCATTTTATCCACTTTGTTACTGGTATTTTTTCCATTTCTATTCCCTTTCAATAAAATATTAATGTTATTCCTAGCCAGGATACAATCCTAGTTGGAAGAACAGGATGCTGCAAACCTAAAGTCTCCAGTGGGGAAAGGAAATAGGAGGTAATGAATGAAAAATAGCGCAAAAAACATTTTAAGATCAGTGACAACGTTAAAATACTGTAAAACTGTAAAATATAAACTATGAAGAGAGACTTCAAAAGTTTAAACTTGCAGCAAATGTTTTCATGTTGAACAGGTTGACATAAGTCTCCTCTTGCAGTTTATATATGAAAGAGGCATATGGAATGTCTGGGACATGTAATTAGAAAAGGAAAGATCGAACTTTTATGCCTTACGGCAAGCAAAGGAAAACGTTTTTGGACAGATTACTGGAGGATAAAAATGAGAATTCATACAGAGAGCTTGAGACAGGAGCAGGTGGAGGCAATTGACAGCCCAGGTCAAGGACATGGCACCTAGATAGATAAATCGATATGAAAGATCTATTTTAATGTTGTTACTGTTCTTGAAATATTTTTTTTAAATTGTTCATTACTTCTATTGAAGTTTATTCATTTCCTTATCTCCTTTTTTCCCTGGGATACTTTCCCTGTTGGAGCCATAGGGCTTCTAGTATCCTGCTTTTCCAACTAGGGTAGTAGCTTAGCTAATAATAATAATAATAATAATAATAATAATAATAATAATAATAATAATAATAATAATAATAATAATAATAATAATAATAATGACAGAAGAACTTTAATTTTTCTAAACGCCTTTTTCAACGAAAGTATTACAAACAATTTCCTATTAACAACAACCAAAGTAAAATTCCTTCCATATTTTCTTAAATCATCCTCTTTTTTAAATCATCAAAGCAAGACGTTTCTTTCATCTTCCTATATAAACTTGGTCGAAGCGATTCTTATAAACCTTTTTCCTATCAAAAATCAACAAAAATTCTCGAAAGAAGCTTGTCCTTAGATGAGTTACGGTGGAAATGATTACAAACACATAAAAAAAAAGGAATTCATTCCTACTTTGATCTGTCTCGGAAGACTAGAAAAAATACCTTTCTCTCTCTCTCTCTCTCTCTCTCTCTCTCTCTCTCTCTCTCTCTCTCTCTCTCCTTTTCTATGAGCAAAGTTCATCTGGAAAACAAAAAAAAGAAGAAGAGAAGAATCGAGATTCAAGGAACATGAAACCAGAAACAGAAAAAATGATAAGGAGAATAATGAAAATATAATGACATTTCTTGTTCAAAGCGAAATTCGGGTACTTGACATTTTGTCACAAACATTTAACCAAACTAATGCCAGAGGAAAACACACATAAAAAATGGATGAGCAAAGAGAGGATTAAGCTATTATAATAAATTTTCCCTTTTTCATATTTACTCAGGCGGAAATACTGATGGAAGAAGGGACGGACTGAAGAAAACCAAAACGAAAGTGGAAACAAAGAAGGGAATAACGATAATTTATTCATTTACATTTGTACATGCATAAATATACAGTATATGAATATATATATATATATATATATATGTATATATACATATATATATATATATATATATGTATATATATACATATATATATATATATATATATACATATTATTATCATTATTATTATAAATATTATTATTATTACTAGATTACTTGGAAAATCAGAATGCTATAAGCCCAAAGGTTCCACCGGGGAAAATATCCCAGTGAGAGAAGGAAATAAGGAAACATATAGAAGTGTGCCTGAGTGTACCCACATGCAAGTGAACTATAACCCAAGACAGTGGAAGACCATAGTACAGAGGCTATGGCACTACCCAAGACTAGAGAACATTGGTTTGATTTTGGATGTCCTTCTTCTAGAAGAGCTGCATACCAAAGCTAAAGAATCTCTTTTACCCTTACCAAAAGGAAATTAGCCACTAAATAATTGCAGTGCAGTAGTTAACCCCTTGAATGAAGAAGAATTTTCGGTTATCTTAGTGTCGTCAGATATACAAGAAAAGAAGAGAATGTGTAAAGAATGTTCGGTGTATGTGTAGGCAAAGGAAAAATGAGTTGTAACCAGAGAGATCTACAGTGTAATACTATGTGGTCAGTCAAAGGACTCAATAACTCGGTCGTGGTAGTATCTCAACTGGCGGCTGGTGCCTTGGCCAACCTACTACTGCTACTATTACTATTGCTACTACACACACATACACACAGATATACATACATACATACACGTATATATATATATATATATATATATATATATATATATATATATATATATATATCTCAAACCTAATGTTCTTTTTTAGCCAATATCCTAAAAAGATCATCTAAAAGTGTAAAGAAAAATTCATAAGGATGAGGTCTAACCGTTGAGGAAGGGACAGATATTAAATTATCTAGGAGGAAGGAAAATTATGATACCCTAACAATGGAACGAATTCCAAAACTTCTAAGAGCCTAAACATCACTTGGTCATGCGGTCCACAAATATATTTTTAATTCGAAATTTTTTAGTTTCGATTTCATCTTGTATTATCAAGAGGGGTATATTCTCCCTTGGAATTGTATTTGTGCACGAATTTATATATTCTATTTGGTTATATAATATTCATGATCTATTTTAGAAAGAAAAATTATTTTGTATTGCGACTTTTTTTCTCCATCAAAAACTGAAGTTCTTCACTTTCCATATAATGAATTTCGCTTTCCTGGATTTCCGGAAAATACACTGTCTGCATCAACTTTTATTTTTGTCCAGAATGTAAATTTCTTCGTTGCCTTTTATCATCTACGTATCCTTTTAGAATTGGGACAAAAAAAAATTAATTTCCATACTATATTCCATCCTTATTTTACCAGGTTTTAGATATTCCCCCTCTTCCTCCCTTTGGAAATAACAAACGGAATGTGGAAATAGAAGATGTAGAGGACTGGATGCAAAGGAAGAGATAAAGAGGAGGAAATATGATTACCTCTTTCGAGCAATAAGAAAATCTAACGTACTAAAACCTACATATACCGTGAAAAATCCAAAAAACAACAACAAAAACATTTCCCATATGATAAAGAGCAACGAGTCTAGCTTTATGTATGAATATATGAATTTCTTTCCTGTTACGCTGTGGCATTACCAAACGTATGACGACACGGTCTCTTCCCTGCACCTCGGGTCAGGGGAATAAAGTAAGCGAATAAAGAGCAAC
>NC_090727.1:174832723-174835223 GCF_036898095.1 Palaemon carinicauda | reverse complement strand
TATGAAGTCTATACAGAGTTTTTTCTTAGACAATAGATGCTCGATAAAATAATTCCAATGTAAATCCAAACATAAAAATTTCATAGATAAATTTTTGGTAGCTACATAAAAGCGGCCACATTTTTTAATGCCAGTCTCTCTCTCTCTCTCTCTCTCTCTCTCTCTCTCTCTCTCTCTCTCTCATCCTTACCATCCATGCTCTCTGACACACACACTTTCCCTGACATTCTATAAACCAATTTGCGCATGTGGACGTCAGGGAAATTCATATTTGATTAAATCTCATGTATTTCTGCAATGTCAAAAGCAGCATTTATACGTATTCATGGGGGACCTCATTCTTCCTTCCTTCCTTCCCCCCCACTCTCTCTCTCTCTCTCTCTCTCTCTCTCTCTCTCTCTCTCTCTCTCTCATATATGTAAATTTTATTGTGATACACGTAAATGAGTAACCTTCCTTAAATACTCCATCATAGGAATAGAGTTAAACAGAGACAAACTAACTAACTATAGATATATATATATATGTGTATATATATATATATATATACATATATATATATATGTATATGTATATATATATATATAATATATATATATATATATATATACATATATATATATATATATATATATATTTATATTTATATATATATACATATTTATATATATATACATATAAATGAATATATATATTCATATGTAAATATATATATATGTATATATATATATATATATATATACACGTAGGTAGGTAGACAATAAATTCATGTCTGTCTGGGTCAAAGTCAAAGCCAACATTTTTTTCTGTCCGATATCCGGAAATGTTCTGCAGTAAAGTCAGGTCTTTCATTCCGCCATTTAACGACTATCCTTCATCCCAGGCCATATTCAGCCGGGCAGAGTCCGCATCAAATTTCTCTTTTGCAGCTCGAAAGATAATCTTATTTTCCAGATCCTGGTAAAGACATTCTGGAAAGGTTTCGCGTGAAGTGTGAACTTCATGAATTGTTTGAGCAAATATTCCACTGACAATAAAAGGTATTTTGACTATCAACAAGCGTATATTCAAGTAAATTTTTTATATATATATATATATAATATATATATATATATATATATATAAATTCATATACATATATATATATATATATATATATATTTATATATATATAAATATGTATACATATAATATATGTGTGTGAATGTATATGTGTTATCATACTCACACGCATATATATATATATATATATACATCGTGTGTGTAAAATAACACATGCACATCAACACACACACAATATATATATATATATATATATATACATATATACATATATATATATCAAAGTGTTGTATAAATTTTCAAGTACTTATTTCAACATATTGGAAGCATAGACTCGAGTATTTACGTTCGCATAATGTCTCTACCTGTTATTACCACATTGATTCAACATATGCATCATTTTATTATTACTATTACAATTAAAAGCAAAGCTACAACCCTAATTGGAAAAGCAAGATGCTATAAGCCCAATGGCTCCAACAGGGAAAAATAGTCCAGTGAGGAAAGGAAATAAGGAAATAGATAAGCTACAAGAGAAGTAATAAATAATCGAAATAAAATATTTCAAGAAGAGTCTTTCAGAAAGAAGAGTGAAATCCTAAGTAGGAAAAATAAATACAATATGAATTAAAGTATATCAAAGAATAAATTATCAAATCAGTTTAAACGTCTAAAGGTCGCTCATGAATGGCAAACGTTAGGGACAGTGACAGTGTCATACAAAATGACCTTATATGTGTAAGATAAGTGCCCAAACCCGTTCTCTACCCAAGTTAGGACCAGGGAGGGCTTAGGAATGGCTGCTGATGACTCAGCAGGTAGACCTATAAGCTTCTCCAAATCTTTCATCCTTAGCTCGCGAGGATGGTGAGCTTACAAGAAAATATCGAGCTTGAGCGGGTCTCGAAACCCAGGCCTGCAGGTCCCAAGGCAGAGATGTTTCCAATAGGCAACCACAAAAGCAGATATGAGAGTATTATTCTTTTATGCTCCGACGCAATAGATCAGCTACGTGTTCTCTTTGTTTTCTAATAAAGCTCATTTTTTTACAAAATGGGAAATAAAAAGGTAGAAGAAATTTAAAGCAAGGCCATTATTCGAATTATACTTATCAATAAACAAAAAATTAACAACAGCTCTCTTGTAACATAGAAAAAAAGGGTACACCAGAAAAATAATTGAAAACGTAAATCCGTTCAAGAACTGTGCTGTCCAATTTTTCGGAAAATATGGGACAATATTCTTAGAAATACAATTTAATATAAGTACTGGACAACAGCAGCGAGAAAATAAAAAGAAAAATAAAGATCTAAAAAATGTCAAATATCATTATTGGAAACATTCCTGAGGAATCCTAGATACGACTTCCATATAGTATTCACATCACGGTCATAATCCGAGCGGAATATGGAGGACAGGGGGGTGGGGGTGGGGGGGG
>NC_090727.1:174827723-174830223 GCF_036898095.1 Palaemon carinicauda | reverse complement strand
TCACCAAATCAATTTAATCTACTCCATTACTCAACTAATCATTCCTTTTTTAATATTTTGAATTGTAGTTCATCCATTGTTTAAAGATAGAAGTATCGTAAGGACTATTCTTAGTGTAATATTCAATATTCTCAGTAAAAAGAATCCCTTATGAAAATTCAGTGAAATTATTTAAAATTGAAATTAGCCTTTGGAAAAAATTGGTCTTATGATTCCCTATTCCATGTAGCTTTGGAGAGAGAGAGAGAGAGAGAGAGAGAGAGAGAGAGAGAGAGAGAGAGAGAGAGAGAGAGAGAGAGAGAGAGAGAGAGAGGATAATAAATTATGTCCACTACGTTACCGAATTTTTCTCAAAGCTCATGGGGATAACGTACTTAGCTTAATTATATCTTGAGACCATATTTTTTTTTATTTTAATAAGGGGTTTTTTACGCATCCTACTTCAATTTATTCATGGCGCATGATTATATCTAGTCCGTTGAAGCTATCTAGGAAAGGATTTATAAAGTAGACAATAAATACTCGTGATTTAAATTTCGATCCTCCTGTTGGTTCAATTCGGTTTGAAGGTGCTCAAAACAGAGGAGATTATAAACCTAATTCCATATTTAGAATAATAGACAATAGACAGATTTACTTCATTCTAAAAATTAGTAGGTAGAACCAAGGTCTATAGGCCTCGAGTTGAACTGTGGTAGAACCACTACACCCCCCGGTCGAGTCCACTAACCCCCTGAGGTAGAATCATTTCTCCGGCGCAGTTAGTCATGCCACCACACAGGTGATGGAGACCTTAATTACTTTCTGGAATTTTATTAATACTGAATTCAGGGGGATATATATCTACCATTATTTATAGCCTAGAATACATGTCAAGAATATTCAGTCTGGTGAATATACTGTAAATTAGAAAAGGATATTAAATATAAATATGATACAACTATATATACACACACACACACACACACATATATATATATATATATATATATATATATATATATATATATATATATCATTCCTGAGTGGGCGTACTTAACGTGGTGAAAGGATCATCAACTCGCAATGCCCAGCGTGGTAATGAAATATGTTTGAGACCTTTGTCCTGCAGTGGACTAGAAACAGCTGCATTTGTTTTTGTTATTGCTGCATATATGTATGTATGTTTTTTTATGCATGTATGCATTTTTTATATATATATATATATATATATATATATATATATATATATATATATATATATATATATATATATATATATATATATATATATATATATACGCGCGAGGAACTGCTGACATGTTCCTGGTTTTAAGGGTATCGTGAAAGGGTAGAGCCGTTGCTTTTACAGGGGAGGTAGACAACTATTTAAAAGAAGCAAAAAAGCATATCTATATCTATATCTGTCTCGTATACAGATTGACTTCGTTGTAGGAAACTTATGGGTTGCACTAGCTCTATTTGCAAGATAATACACCACTTCTGAATTGAATGAAATTTCATTCTCTTGAAATGTCTTTCAATTATGGAAAAAGGTGAAAGTCGGAGAGGGGAGGGGGGCCAAGTCTTGGAAGTAAGGCGGGTGGTCTACCAATTCGAAGCTAAAGTCACGTGGTTTTCTTAAGATTTTTATGTACTGTTTCTGTTGGTGCATTGTTCTGCAAAAAGATTTCAACCTGTAAGTTTCCAGAAAACGAAATCAAGCTGTGTACGAGACAGATACAGATACAGAGATACTTTTTTACTTATCGTCTTTTAAATACTTGTAGTTGAATACCTCCCCTGTAAACGTAACAGCCCTATCCTTTACCGATACCCTTAAAGGCTGGAATTCTTCAGCAACCCTCATGAGTATATATTTATATATATATATATACATATATATATATATATATATATATATATATATATATATATATATATATATATATTAATACATATATATCCATGCATACATACATACATACACACACACATACACATACATATATATACAAATTATATATATATATATATATATATATATATATATGTGTGTGTGTGTGTATACTGTATATATATACATATATATACATACATACATACACACATATGCAGTATATATATACATATATATACATACATTCATATATATACAGTATATATATATATATATATATATATATACGAGTAAATATATATATATATACATATATATATATATATATATATATATATATATATTTATATATATATATTACTTATCAGTCACAAAACTGCATGTGACAGATATTAAAATGTAAAATCCACAGGAAACAGGAAAGGAAAAGACCAGGTACCCAGCGCTTTCGTGTATTACGTACACTTCTTCAGGGTAGAAAGTGAAATAGAAAAAATATATATATAGGTAGTAGGTTGGCTAGGGTAACAGCCACCCGTTGAAATACTACTGTCGGAGAGTTGTGGGGTCCTTTCATTGGCCAGACAGTACTACATTGGATCCTTCTTTCTGGTTACGGTT
>NC_090727.1:174785390-174817890 GCF_036898095.1 Palaemon carinicauda | reverse complement strand
GTGTGTGAAATACTTCCTGTGCAGGAGAAACCCTGTGTCACAATCCAGGCTTCATGGTTGTTTCAAAGGGCATCCAATTTGCATGAGGAATTCCCTGACCACGAGATTTACGATTTCGGGGAGACTAGTTTAGCCGACTTGGTTTGTATCAAGAAGTTACTCCTCACAAGAAGTTATTTCGAGATAAGACTTTATTTCATTTGATTTATTTAATATATCGTTATAGAAATTTCGTACGTGATATTACAACTAGGCACTTGCTATAGAAATATTTGTATAAAATCCCAAGACATCTTTTTTTTTTATCTTTTATGAAATACACATTTACAATCTTCACAATTTACATCATATATACATCATTGTATGTTTACATAAATATTTCTATTTTATTTTACATAAGCTGTATTTACAAAACTATTTACCTAGATATATTTTTTAAATAAAAAATTTATCGACTAATGAATACTTTTTTAATAGAATTTTCAAATCCTATTTTATCTACAGTCAACGTATTTTCAAATTTCTTCTTATTTTGTCACCTCATAGATAAATTCAGAATCATAAGTCGAGTATTAACTGACTCATTTTATTGTTCATATTCTTAATACTCTGATTTGGACGATATGTAACTTTAGTTTGTCTGTTTAGCGTTTGAATATTTTCTAAATACATAATTTAGATTTCAGATAAATGCTAAAGATTTAGACAAATGTTCAGTGCGATAGTAATATGTCATATCTTCGTTCATAAAAGGTTCTTGGAAATAAACTTTATCGAATCTATGTGTATTTTAGTAACAGCTTCGCTATAATTCCGTATCGGTATACAGTATATCAAATGTACGCTGGCATCACGTACTTCTGTTTACATACGCTGGCATCACGAATTCTGTTTGGTTGACTATGTTGACATGTCAGTTCTAAGTCGTTTGGTGAGGAAACCGAGCTATTTTCTTTTTATAACCCCTTCCCCCTTCTTCAACATATCTTGCTAATTATTGCTTTCCCAGAATTTAAATAACCACCTAATTACTGTGCAAGAAGATGAGAACTGCAGGATTGCATTATTTTGGAGTAAATGGAGAGCGCGGTGTAGTAAACAATTACGACCGTGTCCTCCTTTCTTCTTATATTCAATCATTATGAACCTCGAATATATTCATCAAGATATTAGACAGGAAACTGAGCAGCAACTAATAATTGAATTACTCTAGGTTGGCTGTAGTCGACAGAATTTCAAGGATACTGGTACTTCATGCGATATGTTATTACAGCTACAGAAACTTTCCACTGTTAATTATTTTGTGAATAACCTAATTAAAAGTTTTATTCCAGCTGTTACCAAGTTGTGGAATGATCTTCCTAATCAGGTAGTTGAATCAGTAGAATTTCAAAAGTTCAAAGTTGGGGCAAATGTTTTTGGTGACCAGGCTGACATGAGTCTTTTTATAGTTTACATATGACATATCTGTTTTTGACGACGTTAATAGTTTATATAGGACATATCTGTTTTTGACGTTGTTATGGTTTATATAGGACATATCTGTTTTGACGTTGTCACTGTTTTAAAAATGATTTATTGTTAATTTATTCTCATCATTTATTTATTTCCTTATTTCCTTTCCTCACTGGGCTATTTTTCCCTATTGGAGCCCTTGGGCTTATAGCATCTTGCTTTTCCAACTAGGATTGTAGTTTGGCTAGTAATAATAATAATAATAATAATAATAATAATAATAATAATTAGTCAATAACATCAACAATACTTTGAATTTCTTAAGCCTATAATTATATGTCTGCTTGCGCTTGTACGTGTGTGAAAGTTACAGTGATCTCAAACCTTTACGGAACAGACTGTAAAGGCCGATTCACACGACCCGTTTTCTTTCCGACAGGCTGGGTGGTGGCTAACCACCGTCGAAATGTTGTACATTCACACGAGGCGTTCCGTATCCGTTTACCAGCGCGCGGTTTTCATTGTTTACTTAGACTCTGTCACGTGAGGACCGAGTAAATTACGCTAATTTTGACACTTTAAGATGTTGGTTGATAACTGTGTTGATAAATTAAGTTATGCAACTTCATAATGCTTTATGCACTATGCCAAGAATATTAAAATTGCGATAAATTACCTTTTTTATTTAATGCCTCTCCAGTCATTTTCCATATCTTTTATTTATGTAAATTATTTCTATACATCTTGTTTGCCATGTCAAACATCTCCTCATACCCCTGAAAAAGTTCAATTAACCTCTAATACATGGTGTCAACAACAAACTAACTAATTTCTATGACTCTATACTATGAGGAAAAGTCGGGGTTGTAGGCCACGGAACGAACGGGTACAATACAGGTCCTCGTTCGAACAAAACATCATCCACCCGCTGGTTGGGACGGGTGGCTAACGTCCGTCAAACCAGTCGGGGTTTCTTGGGAAGAAAGCCGAGCCGCCTCGGAAGGGCGACGTCCGAGGGCCGCCGTCTGCCTGACGGGTGGTGTGAACAGTTGCATTTGAATACACGTAAGAAACCTGGACGCCGCTTAACCGACGGCGAGCCTGTCGGAAAGAAAACGGGTCGTGTGAATCGGCCTTTAACCTCCAAGTTTCCCTTCACCCAAGCAAACTTTATTACCCATTCGCAAATGAAAAAAACTATGTACCTCACCTTTCCGTCCATTACCCTTGTTATCATAGCAGATGTTCCTACATCCCCTCTCAAGGCTACAATTGCTGTATTCTTTACATCCCCTAATATCCTTCTATACACTCCATTCTGATGTCTCACAGGATTGTCAGGCTGGGAGGAACGTAGAGAAGAGATGTCCCCTTTTTTGTTTTTATCTATATATTGTTTGATGTCAGCTACCCCCCAAAATTAGGGTAAGTGCCTTGGTATATGTATGTATGTATGTACACTCCATTCTCAATTTTCTGCAACTTTTCTATTTCCGTTTCCGTTAATTACATTTGTTCCTCATAATATAATGTAGAAGGTAGCGCTACACTTTTCGAGTATGTTTTCCCCATCAGTATTTTATTGCAACTTTTTTCTATGACTGAAAACGTAAGATTAACTAGCCTTTGAGCTTTAACTATCATTTCACTTTTCTGTGATTTGAACATATTCCTACTGTCCTCTACCTTGATACCTAGGTATTTAATCCTATTTACTACTCTTATTCCTTCTATGTTATCTGGTTTCTCCTTCATATTATATATAAGTACACTACTTTTATCTCTATTTATGTCTAAACCACATTGCTTTTCTATATCTATCACTTTCCTCATGTTCAATTCAGCATCCTCTGTACTCTCAGCAAGCACTAGGACATCATCAGCAAAATATAATACTACTAGCTTTATAATATCATTCTTAAAACCATTACCTTCCTTTTCTACTTGTTTTATAATCTGATAAGTAATTAATTTGAACAATGTTGTAGAGCCAGTACAGCCTTGCTTTATTCCACTACTTATGCTCAATTTTTGTTCTACCCTTTCCCCTATGTCTAACGTAGTAGTCTCCCACATATACTTCAGCTATAGAGTTTATCATAGGACAGGAAGACTCCTTGGAGATAGTTCCTACGGAAAGGCCTTCAGATGCAGGATCAGGTTCAAAAGAGTTTGGATAGATGGTGTCCTGGAGGTCTTGAAGGATAATAGACCTGCGCAAAGAGAATCTTTCTTCAGAGAAGCGTAATGTTTAGAGAAGCTGGCTGGAATTGAAGGAGTTCCTGTTCTGTATGGACAGCGGGACACGAAGACTGATGTGGCCATTGCCATGTCTTCCAATGGCAGCTACACTCTGGGTCAGTTTATGCGTAAATACGCAGAGGATGTGCAGAGGATTTTTGGTGTGCTGGCTAAGGTGGCAGAGATTCTTGGGGACATACACAGGATAGGCCTTGGTCATAATGACTTGCATTCTGGCAATGTCATGATTGAAGAGTGTGTCTCCGGAAGGCCTGGTGGCCACTATTATTGATTTTGGATTTTGCTTGCCCTTCGGAACGACCCAGTGCTGAGTAAGGATTGCCGACAAACAACCCCAGAGACGGACATCTCCTTTGGGAAGCTGATGGAGAAGATACCTGGATATGGAGAAAACCAGGTTCTGAAGAACCTCGTCAGCAGGAGCTTGTCTAGGGACGTAAAGCGGCGACCATCTCTGGAGGAATTGAGCAGGACCTTGAGGATGTTAGAAAATGGACAGAAGGTGGGTAAGACCAGTAGCAGGTTTGTTCAGTTTGTTTGTAATCTTTGGAATAAGGTAGTGGACTGTTACTACGGTCTGTAGGGGGAATATTTAGTTCGGGTTTAATATCAAGTAGCAATTTTATTTGTAAGGAACTTTCTTAGCTTATTAATTTCCTGTGAAATTAATAATCTAGGAATAACACTTTTGAAAGGGGAGAAGTCTGACTTCTCCGGGGGTTTTTTCCCTCCCAATACTGGCTCCCTTGTCGTGGGGGGAGGGCTTAAGAGTCAACAACCACTGGCTAAACCAAATGCCAGTATTTTTTTTATGACTTCTTTTTTCTGATTGCCTATATCATAAGCTTTCTTGTGCTTTGCTGTCCTGCGTGATGCATTCATTTTCTATTTTGTTGGTGTGTGTTTGCGTGTGTGTGTTCTGTGCTGAATCTTTTTTCTCTTTTGCTTCCGGTCAAGAATGCTTGTTTTATTCTTCTGAATTTAATTTTAATTTCTACTCCATCTTTTTTCCCCAAGTTAATATCTTTTATCAGTAGCTATTCAATTGCGCCTCTTTTTTTTTTTTAGTTATTATATTTTTCACCTTAATAATAAACTAAATCATTATATTATCCCGACTACAGCAGGTTTTCCCTACTTGTTTATTATTTCAGGATCATCTTTGGGTTTTCTCAACTTTCCTTATTGTTTCCCTTTGGTACACCAATTACAGCTGCGTTCAAAATAGTTCTCAATATTTTATCATCTTATTTGTAAAATTTGTTTCTTTTTTTCGATCAAACTTTTATCGCCTTTATGTTTCATTCAATACGATTGCTAATTGCGAAACAGTTAAGGTGAAATGCCGTCCTCCCCCGGATGATAGTGTTGTGGCAGATGGGAGTGGGGGAGGGGGGAAGGGGAGGGAGTAGGGATAGGGTGAAGAAGAATGTTATCCCTGTCCCGTTTCTTTCCATTGCTCGATAGAGAATGAGTTATTATTGATGCAATCTCGCTAGATCAAAGTTTAATACCACTAATATGTTCTGGATATTTTTCCTCTCTGCTATTCATTTGTAATTGTCGGAATCGTGTACATAGGTATTGCTTAGTGCATGTTTAGACATGGTTGCGTAATATATCACACATAGATCTCCAGCATGTGTGTGTAATATATTACACAGCCATGTCTAAATAAACATGCACTTAGAAAAACCCATGTACACTATTCCAACAATTTTTCTCTTATTACAGGAATGTTTATTTTCTTCGTTAAATTATATTTTTCTATTCTTAGATATGAACGCATCCCACTTCTAAGCACTCTATAGTCACTTGACTTTAATTTTTTCAACACTGTTTCATCATTAACTATATCAACTTTTTCACTGAGAATAAAACCTATTTCTGTTTTCTTTTCTAGAATTGTGCTTCTCCATGTCCATTTTCTTTTATTATTCATATAAGAAAATTTTATGATTATTATATTTTTTTCATTTAATTTTACAATCATATCTCCCATGTTGTTACTTGTGGAAACTCTGAATTTGCCTACAGCTGATTTCCCTCTCTTTTATTGGCCTACTTTACATGAAAATCACCGTAAACAAATGCGAATAGAATCATTCTATTTTGAGATATATCATACGAAGTTTCTTTCTTCCTTTGTATTGGATATTGTTGGTGATACGTTTGAAATATCTTCATTTGATACCTTTTATTTCATTCGATAATCAATCCTGGAATTCTATTACTGATACTGCATAATTCTTTTGTTACCTGCACTATTTCTATTAATATGAAAACCCTAGAAAGGGTCCTGACATTGTCCTTTGTGAGGTTCAATTTCTAAAGGTGACCTATTTATTACACAAACACACACTACATATAAAAATATATATATACATATATGCATATGTATGTATGTATGTATATATATATATATATATATATATATATATATATATATATAAAATGTGTATAGTGGTACGTCTACATACGAATTTAATCCGTTCCAGAACCAACTTCAGATGTAGAAAATGTTCGGATGTCGAAACGAATTTTCCCATAAGAATACATTGAAATAGGATTAATCCGTGGTTGAGCCCAAAAACCTATGATAACTTCTTAATAAACTACTACACATAATTTCCTATGAGAATAATGCACACTAGATTAGATAATAGACATGTAAAAAAGAAGAATTAGGAAAAAATTATAAATAAGAAACGGGTTTTTAGCGTCACTTTACCTTAGAAACTCCAGCGGAGGTGTTGTTGGTCTTGCTACGCAGAGAGGAGACGGACGGGCGGCGAGGAGGTAGAGAGGTTAACTACGATAAACGTACACTACCGTAACTTATTCTAACTTACACTAAGTGAACTTTAACATAACTTAGCTTATTTTTTTTTTTTTATATTTTATATTTTTTTCTACATTTTCTTTTTTTCTTTTTGATGATTAATTTTAATCACTTTCACTCTCTACACTTGAAATTGATTGAATTTCTTTCGCTTCACTCCTTGCCGTTTTCTTTGTTTCACTTTCTTCCGCTTCACTCTTTGCCGTTTTCTTCGAATCACTTACATCCTCTTCATCACGAGTTCGCTTCGTAGTTTTTTAAAGAAATTATCGATAGATAGTTGCTTGGTACGGCTTTTCAGAATGTCTCGAAAGCGAGTTAGGCAAACATCATCGAACTGCAAAACTACACGACAAACCTGCAATTTTTTTGGGTGGTATTTGTCGATGAAGTCGACCATGTCTTGATATTTTCATAACACCTATTTTATATGCGCCGAACCTAACACATGTTCTACCTCCTCGCTCCCTTCCTCGTCATCACTCATGTGCTCAGACATAGGATGGAGTTCCTTGAGCTCCTCTGTGGTAAGTTCGTTGTGATGTTCGGCAACGAGTTCCGAAACGTCATCTGTGTCGACCTCCAGACCCATGGACTTGCCAAGGGAGACGATTTCCTCTACGTCTTCCACTGCATCCACCACGGGATCAGGTTCGGGGTCAAAACCTTCGAAATCTCGGGAAGAAACTGCATCAGGCCACAGCTTCTTCCAGGCAGAATTGAGGGTCTGCTGAGTTAATCCCACCCAAGCCTGATCTATGATCTTCAAGCAGTGCACGATGTTGAAGTGGCTCCTCCAAAATTCACGCAAAGTTAAGTTGGTGCTTTGCTAACATTAAAGCACTGCTTAAATAAGTGCTTGGTGTACAGCTTCTTAAAATTAGAGATGACTTGCTGGTCCATGGGCTGGAGGATAGAGGTGGTATTCGGTGGAAGATACAGCACCTTTATGAACTTAAATTCATCAAAGATATCATCTTCAAGTCTGGGGGGGGGGTGAGCGGGTGCATTGTCAAGGCATAGCAGGCACTTTAAAGGTAGTTTCTGTTCATGAAGATACTTCTTCAAAGAAGGGCCGAAAACTTGGTTAACCCATTGCACAAAGAACTGCCTAGTGACCCAGGCCTTCAAGTTGGATCGCCAGAAAACATGAAGCTGGTACTTATCGACGTTGTGTGCCTTAAAGGCCCTAGGGTTCTCGGAATGGTAAACCAGTAAGGGCTTGACATTAAAGTCCCCGCTAGCGTTGGCACATAAGGCAAGAGTCAACCGATCCTTCATTGGCTTATGCCCAGGCAATTTCTTTGGCAGCCTCTCCGTGGCGAACAACTGAATGAATCCTGGACCGTTTCTTAAATTTCTCAAACCAGCCACGAGATGCCTTGAAATCATCTGAGGAAGGTTCGGTTGAACTCTCCTCAGCATCACCCCCAGAGCTCTCCTCCTTCAAGTCCAGAAATCCAAGTGATAAACTGGCCACATAAGGCATGCGACCTCAATCCCAAAGAGAACCTATGGGTAAAAATGGTTCGTTATTGGGATGTGGGAGAGCAACGAACGTGCTAAGCCATCTAAACAAGGGCGTTTGAATTGTGGGTGTCAAAATTTCACTCTACCATATGCCAGAATTTTGTGAAGAGTATGCATGCATGTCTACATGTAGTTGTAGACACTAATGGTGGATGGACATCACACTAAGGAGCGTTTAGTTTACATTGTATATATGAAAGATTCTTGAAATAGAATTAAAATATTGAAACTTTCTCTTTACTTTTCAGCAAATATTTATATTCAGTAACCTAATCAACAGCATTTGGTCACTGTAGTCTAGTTTTTACACTCTTCTTCTGGGGTCATAATACAATCTAAATAAACACAACTATGAAATTATGATGTCTCTTATCAACCACCTTTAATACTAACTGAATATGATTGCTTATTAACCAGGAAATAACAGCTGGAACAAGAGCTTATTCAGCGGGGGTAAGCATTAAGTGACTTGTCTTTAGAGAATATACAAAAGGCAAGTAGAACTCATTTGTGCTAACACATTATTTCACAACTAATTGTAAAACTCATCTTTAGGAAAAAAAAACACTTTACGAGACCAAGAAAAGCCATAAATACACCTAAACGAACCCTACGTAAAGTAAGCTAGGGGAGGATATAAAGTAATATGAAGATGATTTGTAGTTGCTCTCTGAGGATTGACTGCTCACACTAACACCAGTGTTTCCTGAAATACTTGTTCATATATGGTGAAATGCTTCAACCCAATTGGAGATATGCTATCTAAGGAAAATGAGTTGTTATTGGACTCGTGAATTGGTATAAGTAAGGTTATTCAGTCTGGACAAAATTTCCAAACTATACCAAAGTTCAGTATTTTAGTCAATAACTTTTCTGTTAGAATGTTATGTGGAATAACAACAAGCGGGTCTATACAACGTAATTATAATTTGGAATCATTGCTGAAAATATTATGATACTGATGAATTGATAGTGAATTACTTTAGAATAAATGCCTCCTTCCCCGCCTTTAGAATCAAACTTTCGATACACATACACACACACACACATATATATATATATATATAGAGAGAGAGAGAGAGAGAGAGAGAGAGAGAGAGAGAGAGAGAGAGAGAGAGAGAGAGAGAGAGAGAGAGAGAGACTCCTAGCATATGTTTAACTAAGATTTTTCACTCAGAAGATAATAAATGCCAAACCAATCATCGATCCTTTTTGTCAACAAGTTGTTCGCGAGAACGGTATAGCAAATAACACAGCATATATAAATTAGAATCCCCATAATAAAAAAACTGGGATCGGATCGAGTGACATTATATGGCATTTAAGTTCATACATAATGTTTTGTGCTTCCCCTGGCATCACGCACCTTACAGTTCTAACCAGTTGTATTTCCCCAGCCCGTCCTTAAGCCCCTTCCTGGCGTCCTCCCCCAGCCCGTCGTCCCCCTTCCGTTCGCTGTCCTCCCTCCTATCTACCAAACTTTTCTACACCTGAAGTTCTGGAATCTATAGATATTGGGGGTGACAGAGGGGAACTTGAGACGACAGGACTATAGCATTTGACTGTACCTAACAAATGTGGGCAGAGAGCTCTACCACTCAACCAGTGCACCTACATATCCCGTAGAAATATCCCAATGAAGGCGGAACCAGTCAAGGCCAGGTTTGTAGTAGCCTATTAGAAAACTCCCTACTCAGCGATCTGCTGGATTTGGGGTTCGAAATCCACTCAAGCTCGATAGTTTCTTGCAGTGTCTGCAGCCTCATTATCCTTGTGAGGTAAAAATGAGGGCTTCGGAGAGCCGATAGATCTACCTACTAAGTTATCAGCAGCCATTGCCTGGCCCTCCCTGGTCCCAACCTGGGTAGAGGATTGGGTAAGGCGCTAATCATATGTATGTATATATACGTAGTACTAGGCATGCAGTTAATGCTAAGAGTCTGGCCTTCTCCATCATAAGGTTTGATACTACACAATATTCTCGAAATTTTATTCCAGCTGTAACCAGATTTTGGAATGATTTTCCTAATCGGGCAGTTGAGCCGGTGGAACTTCAGAACTTCAAACTTGCAGCGAATGTTGTTATGTTAAACAGGCTGACGGAGGTCTCTCCTCGTAGTTTATATATGGCATATCTACTTCAACGTTGTTACTGATCTTAAGGTATTTTATATTAATTAATCATTACTTCTCTTGTAGTTTATTTCATCATATCCTTTCCTCGCTGGGCTATTTTCTACTGTTGGAGCCATAGAATGAAAGTTGTGAAAATTAGCAATTATGCTAATCACCAATTCGACACTTAGTTCTCCCTTTTCGGAAAACTTTTTCTTAGGGGTCAAAATTAAAGCAGTTTTCAAGTTAGCCGTAACTACCCATGAAAATGACAATATATCGCAATTTAAAAGGGGAAACCTATGTTGTACTCAAATTTAATGGAAATGCCAACATTTTGCCAAAAGCTGCAATTGTTGTATAGTTATAAACAACTGATGATGAAGTGACTTCTATTTCTACAGAACACAATCATAGAGGAGATCCAGCTGATGTGAAAGTTTGGCAGTTGATGGACAAAATGAAAAAAATGATGCGAAGGAGAGTTTTGATTCGCTCCATTACATCATTTCAAAGGCGGAGTTATCTATTGCTGACGAAGTAACTCCAATCTAAGTTGTATCAAGAGAACTATTAAAAAAGTTCGCAAAGAACATAAATGTGGTTTATCAATACCAAACAGTAGACAGGATATAGTTTTTTAGAGGAATAAAAGAAAACTATCAAGGAAAAAGAATTCTTATTGTATTACTCTGCAAATAAAAAAACATTAATATTTTCGACGAAAAAAAAAACGGAGTGTTTAATATGTATTTCAGTGTTTTTATAGACGAAACTTTTACGACACTGCTGACCCTGTTAAGTCCGTTCTACACCATTCAAGGTTTGAAAAATAAGAAAAGGTATTAGAAATAAACAAATCAAGTGGTCATCCTTTAGAAAAATTATCTTTAACAACTTTTGTACAAAAATCTATTTTCTCGAACATTTTAACTATCGGACATTAGTTTTCTAATAGTTGAATTTCATACAATTGTTTTCGAGTCTCTTAAGAAGTAACACGAAACGAGAAACGAGAGACCCGAAACGTGTCACGCGTGAAAATAAAATTGGTAACAAAGATCTTCATCGATTGAGTCAAATAGGAAGTAACAACACGGCAGAAACGGGAAACGCATGTTGACATGTGTCGAGCAGAAGTAGTGCTGTTCACTTTTTGTGTCGAAAGCACCGAATGCAGTTCTAATTATGGATGAGCACAAGAAAAGCATAATTGAATTTGTGAGAGCCAGACCTCTCCTGTAGTACCTCACAAACCCTGACTACAAAAATTAAGTCCAGAGAAAACAAGTTTGGGACGATATTGATGATCAACTCTTACCAACAGCAGTATTTCTTTTATTTTATTTAATACAATAAAACAACAATTACTAGGTGCGTCTCTATCGATTGACATGTCTGTCTGCCTCCCTTATTTTCCATCTGTCTACCTGACTGTCTAGTTTGTCTGTGTGCCTGTCTGGCTGCATGTATGTTTGACTGCATGCTTGGACGCTTGTCACAGTTAAAAAATATCTAATGTGCCAATCAATAAATTCTTCATACTTTTGAATTTCTATCAATTGTTTAGTGACTACTGTTCACTGTTAAAAATCGTCGTTGTAATCAGAAATTCTCCATAAAAATATACTGTTCTCAGCCGTATTTCAGTAAAATACAGGCGACCGTAATTTTACTTTACTTTGTCTTTAACGGGTTAGTGACCGAAATATCATTCCTTTACGTCAATATTTCCTTTTTTAAAACGGCAAAAATCCTGGAATAAATGTTCCCAGACATTTGACGTTTTTTATGCAAATTTTTAAGTGATGCATTTCACGTAAAATGTTTTTAAAAGCATAGTTATTCTGCCATCCGATTGACCCGTTGTGTTCACTAAGGAAAAAAAAAAAGGAGATAATGCATCTCGAACTTTCCTGGTGTCATCTGTTCTTCTAGCTCCGGCCGTATTCACCGCAAGAGGTTGCTGTTTATCTGTCCTATCTACCATGTGACCGTCTCACTGACGAATGAAGTTATGGAGATTTACAGCTATCTTTGTAATGAGAATCCGACGAATTAAGTTCTGAAGTCTCATAACTGTCTTTGTAATGAGAATGGCCATATCTGGTTCAGCACGCATCGACTGTTTAAATAACTCTAATTCACTTGCAAAAATTCCAAAAGCGCATTCTACCGTGCGACGGACGAGCTTACGAATGTCTGCAGTTGCAGACCCTCCTTATTTTATTAAGATTTCTTGGTGCAGAAGGTCCCATCAAATAGGTTTTCAGTGGAAATGCTTTATCTCCAATTATTATGAATGGGACATTGATTTGGCATCCAATGATTTTGAAAAATGTTTGGGGGATATCTAAAATTTTGAAAGTTGTTTGGGGAATATTTAACTTATCCTATTTGAGAAGAATAGATAAGTGAGAAGAACTAACTGTATGCGCCAGCGTCACTTATCCGGCCATATTGACCACAATCAACTAAGGTCAAACATAAATCAGAGTAACTGAACACATAAGCACTATGCTACAGTAGGAAATCCTTTATAATTACATAGCTTAAAACCACTTTTCTTGGGATTTTTCACCGCCATAAGCTTTCCGTCTAAACTTCCTATAACAAAAGGGTAGTCCCACAAGTCACCATATTGTTTTACAGTATTTTCCTAATACTGTTATACAGAAAACGGCAATTCCCGGTGGCTACAATACAGGGACTATCAGATAACTTTACAGGCAAAGATAACATGTTTTCTTATTATGTTTGCCGTCATATGAAATGGTACACTCTTGGATGCAAAAGATCCCCCTGTTTCCAGGTGTCTAAAACAATGAGAAAAAGCCAAAATGCAAAGTATTGACTCCTAGGCTCCAAAATAATAATAATAATAATAATAATAATAATAATAATAATAATAATAATAATAATAATAATAATAACAGATAAAATCGTTTTTTTTTTTTTTTTTTTTTTTTGTATTATGCATTATCAGAAAATATAAAATGAATAACAATACGATATCTACTTTCCCTTCACAGGTACCAATGTGAATGTCAAAGCTACTTGGGAACAACTGACATGGGAGATTACAATTCTCACAAGACAAAAGATATGTCTGGCAGTGGAGCAGGCAGAGACAAAGGATGGAGGTTTGAAAAAGACATGCTGTTCCTTCTACCTGTCAAGCAAATATGTATCCCTTTAGACAACGTTCCAGAGATAGGTATGGATACAAGCATCAGCTATGAGGAAAACAACAATAACTTCATCGTCTAGTCTCAGGGTGATTCTCAGCTGACACGAAATAGATCATTTACGAGAAGACGGTGATCTTGGGACAATCACAATCAACGAAAGACTGAGGCCACAAAATATAGGCAGCAATATGAGAAAAAGCGATAAAATCAAGAAAAAAATTAGACATGAGACAGATACCATCATAAATATGATGAAAGTGTGGCAGGCCGAAAAATCATAAGCCGTCTAGATTGAACTTTTTCCCGTTCTTTAATGCCAGTCTTTGATCCATGCAGGGTTTTTAAATTTTTGAAGTAAAAAATGGAAATAATACTAGTAGTACAAAAAAAGAAGCTTGCTCGTCATCCTGTGACATACCAGCATCCAACGTAATCTGTCTCATTTTCCTGTGTGACACCTGATGAGTCTCCACTACTCTGCCACCTGGTCCCTATAACTACCACAATGATTAATAGCCAAAATGTGAAATTTCAGCAATTATCCGGTTCGATTGACAACGTTAATGATGAATACAGTGTTTAACTTTACGGAGTGAATGATGAAAAATAAAAAAAAATAAAATAAATAAAAACGTATGTATTGTACTGTTAACTTTATTATCTTCTAACATTATCATCATCTAGATCATTTCTTTAAATAAGAATAAAATTTTATGGTTTGAAAAATACGAATAAATTGTGTTCAACCCGCTGCTGTATGCGTTGTGGATTTATTTAAATAACATTAAAATTTCATTAGGCCTCTGATTTGAGAAAAAAATAAATTGTGTTTATCATATTGTATGTGTTCAGTTTTACAAATTATCAAAGTTCATTATGATTTAAAAAAAAAAATACTTTGTATTTCACCTTTTTTTTTTCATTTCTCTAAATAAGAATAAAATTCAATATGCATATGCTTTCAAAAAATACTTTGTTCAACATTCTATTGTTTTTACTTATTCAAATATGAATAGAAATTAAATTCTGATTTGATAAAAATAAATACATTAAGTTATATATATCTGCTGTTGTGATATCGATATCATCAAATGATAAAATTTCATTATGATTTAAAAAAAAAAATGATACGGTTCAACTTGCTATTGCAATTAATATTTTGATGCTAGCGATTGTTTGGGCGATATTGTGTGTGTGTGTGTTATTTTTTATTTACCTGTTGCGAATAAGTTTTAAAATTAATCTAAAATTTACCTGAGTCAAGATTAATTCTTCTGCAGCAAATATTGGTTAATACCAATTGTGAATATGAAATCACCAGTGACTTTAGTTCCTCATATGTTTTGTATGACATTCTTCAATAATCAAAAGAAGAAAAAAAATCATCCTTAAATTTCATCGGTGTACAGAATGTTCTTTGAAATTCTCCTCTTATATTCCTCAATATAAAATGCTGACGGCACCACCAGCTATGTTTTAAATTTTCATTTGATTTTTCAGCTGTTTTTATTTTTCATTTCTTTCTACAGCTGTTCTTATTTTTCATTGCTTTCTCAATAAAGCAATCCCAGTGTGTCATCATTCAATGAATCCATCTTGTCAACTGTCAAACATGAGCAAACGCATAGTGTGCACACTTACAGTATGTGACAAGGTGACTTGTGGCGTGCGGCGTTTCGCGTTTCGTGTTTTCAGTTTCTCGTTTCGCGTCACATCCGACCTTCATGTAATGCCTGCAGTGCACCACGAGAGGTTCACCGAAGGCACTATACCTTACAAATGACGGGTTTTTAGACACATACACGTACTGGGGATTCCTCTATTCGTATCGCATCAAAGAAGCAAGAAGTCATTCAAGGAGTGTGCCTCCGAGGAGCCTTCAGTGGCGTGGCCTTTCTTGAAGCAAAGTGCCATTGTGGAAGAAGTGAAAGACCCAAAAGTATTTCCAAGTTTAATATCTCGGGACCTTCACGAATCTTGTAACTCCTCGAAAAATCTGGAGGAGTTTAATCGTGAAAGGAAAAATATTCACTTTAGTTTTTTAAAGAGAATATTATTTTCATTACATTTTTATTATTACTATTATCAAGAAAATATTTTTGTTGCTCTCATTTATCACTCCTAAATAGACGTTATGGTTATTTAACACTAAGAAAAAGGATTTCAATTACAGACATTTGTCTCGCCAGAGAACTTCAATTCAATCAATCAACATTTGTCTGATGTAACTAAAAGAACCTAGAGAGAGAGAGAGAGAGAGAGAGAGAGAGAGAGAGAGAGAGAGAGAGTGTGGGTAATATTCATAAAAGATCACAGCTTACAACTTTATCAATAATTTTTTAAAAGCTCGTTTTGTTTATTGTTGCCTATACTGTTATGTATTAAAGAAAACATGAAGTGCTTTTCGCTTTAAAAATTAATAGAAAATGGATTTTAACTTATGGGTAACTATGCTAAAGAGAAACTGTCTCCTAAGCAATATTGTATTGTTTACATGTACATACTACCATGACTGTTTTTGTTATTACTTATAAAAACCAACTATACATATTAAGTATATAGCGTCATTTAAAAAAAGACACACACGGCTCCAAAGAATATGTTTTGTGTGTTAAGGTCGAAGGGAAAAAATCACAAAGGCAGATATATTATGTCAAATGGAACTTACTCGACAGAGGAGAATCTACTTTTTTATATATATCTAAGGATTGTGGTAGCCTATCGGGAACGTGCCTTTCTCACCATCTGTGAATCAGGAAATCTAGCCCCGCTCAAGCTAAATAGTTTCTTGTGGTGTCTGCAACTTCACAAAACTTCTTATCAGGGGGTTTGGGTCTACCTACTTAGTCACTAGCAGCCATTACCTGGCCCTCCCTGATCCTAGTTTGAATGGAGAGGGACTTGGACATTGAATATATGAGCATTTACTCAAGTCTTTAGATTACTGTCTTGTTTTTGCCGCTCATGAGTGACATTTAAACCTTCAAATGTCACCAGTGACATTCCATGGCAATATCATGGTTTTAATTTCCATTTTTTTTTTCTAGGGATAAAGGAATCAAGGATAAAAGAAAAAATTGACATCTAAGCAAAACAAAGATAAAATACAAACAGCATACAAAGAAAAGTGAATATAAAAAAACATGAAAAATAAAAATATGCAAATTATAAAAATTATTTTACTTCTGAATGAAAACGAGCATCACTCATCCCAGTGCCAAGTCTAGATGAAAGACCATTTGAGAGTGGACCCGAAGATAACTGCACGTTTCCCGACATTTTGGCCTCTTGTTGTTGAACCCTGGGCCAAGTACCCAATAATTGATTGATTTACTCCCAAGATCTAACAACTGAAAATTATGAAGACTTACAGAGATGGGCTGTATTATTATTATTATTATTACTATCCAAGCTACAACCCTAGTTGGAAAAGCAAGATGCTATAAGCCCAGGGGCTCCAACAGGGAAAAATAGCCCAGTGAGGAAAGGAAATAAGGAAATAAATAAATGAAGAGAACAAATTAACAATAAATCATTCTAAAAACAGTAACAACGTCAAAACAGACATGTCATATATAAACTATTAACAACATCAAAAACAAATATGTCATAAATAAACTATAAAAGACTCAAGTCCGCCTGGTCAACAAAAAAGCATTTGCTCCAACTTTGAACTTTTCAAGTTATACTGATTCAACCACCCGATTAGGAAGATCATTCCACAACTTGGTAACAGCTGGAATAAAACTTCTAGAGTACTGCGTAGTATTGAGCCTCGTGATGGAGAAGGCCTGGCTATTAGAATTAACTGCCTGCCTAGTATTACGAACAGGATAGAATTATCCAGGGAGATCTGAATGTAAAGGATGGTCAGAGTTATGAAAAATCTTATGCAACATGCATAATGAACTAATTGAACGACGATGCCAGAGATTAATATCTAGATCAGGAATAAGAAATTTAATAGACCGTAAGTTTCTGTCCAACAAATTAAGATGAGAATCAGCAGCTGAAGACCAGACAGGAGAACAATACTCAAAACAAGGTAGAATGAAAGAATTAAAACACTTCTTCAGAATAGATTGATCACCGAAAATCTTGAAAGACTTTCTCAATAAGCCTATTTTTTGTGCAATTGAAGAAGACACAGACCTTATATGTTTCTCAAAAGTAAATTTACTGTCGAGAATCACACCTAAAATTTTGAAAGAGTCATACATATTTAAAGAAACATTATCAATACTGAGATCCGGATGTTGAGGAGCCACCGTCCTTGACCTACTTACAATCATACTTTGAGTTTTGTTAGGATTCAACTTCATACCCCATAATTTGCACCATGCACTAATTCTAGCTAAATCTCTATTAAGGGATTCACCAACCCTAGATCTACATTCAGGGGATGGAATTGATGCAAAGAGAGTAGCATCATCTGCATATGCAACAAGCTTGTTTTCTAGGCCAAACCACATGTCATGTGTATATAGTATGAAAAGTAATGGGCCAAGAACACTACCCTGTGGAACATCGGATATCACATTCCTATAATCACTATGGTGCCCATCAACAACAACTCTTTGAGATCTATTACTTAAAAAATCAATAATAATGCTAAGAAACGACCCACCCACTCCCAACTGTTTCAGTTTGAAAACAAGGGCCTCATGATTAACACGGTCAAAGGCAGCACTAAAATCAAGGCCAATCATACGAACTTCCCGACCACAATCAAGGGATTTCTGTACTGCATTGGAGATTGTAAGAAGGGCATCACATGCTCCAAGGCCTTTACGAAAACCAAATTGCAAACTAGGGAGTAGATGATTACCTTCAGCAAACCTATTAAGACGTTTTGCCAGAAGACGTTCAAAAACTTTAGATAATATGGGAGTTATGGAAATTGGGCGGTAATCAGTGGGACTTGAGCTACCACAAACACATTTACATAGAGGAGTAACATTACCAATTCTCCAACTAGTGCTAAAAGCTCCTCTTCTTGCTAACTTGCGCAAAATAACAGATAACTTTGGAGCTAAGAAATCTGCTGTCTTTATAAAAAACAAAGGAAAAATACCATTTGGGTCTACACCTCCATAAGCATCAAGGTCCATCAACAGAGCTTTAATCTCACGAGTGGCAAGAGACTTGGAGAGAGGAGGGAGGGAGGGGTGCTTGAGTATATATGTGGATAAGCTGGAAGCTATAGTGAGCAGTTAGGAAGGTAAGGGCAAAATAGCTTTGAATGAAAGTAGAGGCTCGGTTATAAAGCAGGTGGAACAATTTAGATACTTGAGATCTACTACAGTTTAAGTCAGGAGGGACAATGTGAGTCTGAGGTTGAGAATAGAATGAAAGCAGTTTGGGGGAAAAGGAGGGAATTATCGAGAATGGCATTTGATACAAAAAATGCCAAACAAGCTAAAAGTGAAGACCAGTGTTAATGTGTGGATCGAAAACGTAGACTCTTAAGACAAATAAGAGGAAGCAAAGCTTGAGAGAACAAAGATGACAATTCTGAAGTGGATTGTGAGAATATCACTGCTTGAAAGATGCAAGTGATGAAATAAAAAGAATGGCAGGATTATTATTATTATTATTATTATTATTATTATTATTTGCTAAGCTCCAACCCTAATTGGAAAAGCAGGATGGTATAAGCCCGGGGACTACAACAGGGAAAATAGCCCAGTAAGGAAAGGAAAGAAGGAAAAGTAAAAATTTCAAGAACAGTAACAACACTTAAATAAATACTTCCTATATAAACTATAAAAACTTTAAAAAAACAAGAGGAAGCGAAATTAGATAGAATAGTGCGCTCGAGTGTACACTCAAGCAAGAGAACTCTAACCCACGACAGTGGAAGACCATGGTACAGAGGCTATGGCACTACCAAAGACTAGAGAACAATGGTTTGTGTCCTTCTCCTACAAGAGCTGCTTATCATAGCTAAAGAGGCTCTTCTACCTTACCAAGAGGAAAGTAGCCACTGAACAATTAAAGGGCAGTAGTTAACCCCTTGGGTGAAGAAGAATTGTTTAGTAATCTCAGTGTTGTCAGGTGTAAGAGGACAGAAGAAAATCTTTAAAGAATAGGCCAGACTATTCGGTGTATGTGTAGGCAAAATTAAAGTGCACCACAACCAGAGAGAAGGGTGCAATGTAGTACTGTCTGGCTAGTCAGAGGACCCCATAACTCTCTAGCGATACTATGTCAACGGGTGGCTGGTGCCCTGGCCAACCTACCTCCTTTCATTTAATCTTGGGTACAGAAGCAAGATCATCCCTGTTGGCTCTGGTCATCTTGAACGATACATCGGACGTTAAGTCAAAACACAAATGACCAAGAAACAGTCACTCTCAGAATGGGGACCTGGCATGACATATTCCAAGTATATGATACTAGAATGACCCAACACTGCATTAAATGGGTCAGGAACCTTACACATACTGTAACATTAAGTACTTCATCATCAGATACAAAACACCTAGTATAGATCTAAATGATCATGAAAAATTCTACGAGATTTCACTTCAATACCTTCTAAATTAAAAGATTCCATTTCCTCATACCCCCCCCCCCCTCAATTAATTCAAACTGACTTGAAACTGACAGAGGAGTTTTCACCTGATAGGGGGGGGGCATAGAGGGTCAAGGCTCCAAGGCAAGTATGACTGCTAACTAAACCTGATCTAAAGGAATGCTTTCTTTCCTAACATTTGTACTGCCAGGTTTTGGCTATAACCTCTACTTAATGTAAATTTTGGGTCACCTCAGCCTTTAGCTAAAGTTCCCATTCTGAGCACTACTCCAACATGATACAAGAACAAATCCGATTTACCTGACAATAACTCCGTATTTCATACAAAACCAGGTTTTTACACAGTATTTAGGATAAAGTGTAGTGAAGATTACTGAGGTGATAACAGTGTCAACGACTGAGATGAATGGTGAGGAGGGAGTGAGGAGGGCTTGAGAGGAACCTGTTCCAGGGAGAATATCGAGAATAAAGGCACATGATTAGATGGCGAGATATGGTGAATGGTGATGGTGAGGAGGGAGTGAGGAGGGCTTGAGAGGAACCTGTTCCAGGGAGAATATCGAGAATAAAGGCACATGATTAGATGGCGAGATATGGTGAATGATGATATGGAGATAAGAGGTTTAGTGGAAGAGGACGTTTTTTAATAGAAGGCATTGGAGAAGACGCATCAGGCAACTGACCCCTTAATGTATGGATAACGTTGGGAAAGAAGATCTAACCTCAATAATAAATATAAAAAGCTGATAGACATTAACTTATTGAAGCTCTCGTTTGAGCATCATTACTGTAATGAGTACACGCAGCTCTGAAAGGTCCGACAAAATGATAATTATATTTGCTACATGACAAAACGTTTGCTGCCGTGATGCTAAAAGGTGCTGGAAAAAATAGAAAATAGAAGTTTAATTGTGACACTGCTGGAACTGAAACTTTCAACAAACCTCAGCCATCTGACATATGAAACAATGAGCATTATTGTGATCTGAAAATCAACAAATTACAGAGCAAATGCCTGTATATAAATAATAATAATAATAATAATAATAATAATAATAATAATCTCCACTGCATGATAAAGAGCAAGTGTACATATATATATATATATATATATATATATATATATATATATATATATATATATATATATATATATGTATATATATATATATGTATATATATATATACATATATATATATATGTATATATATATATATATATATATATATATATGTATATATATATAGATATATATAAATATATATATATATATATATATATATATATATACTTATTTCCAGTTACACTGAGCGGCATTACCAGATTATAACTACTCGGTATCTCCCCGTTCATCGGCTAGGGTGGGAGAGGGGTAGACATACTCTGGTGAGAGGGGGTACCCCGAGATGTACACTCGGAAACCATATCTCCGACAAATTACAGAAACTGCCGTATTGTAGTTAGAAAAGGTGGAGGGCACGGGAAGCGTTGAATCTGTGGGCATATCTACTTGAATATTTAGCCGGGTCGCGTATACTATGGCAGTATTATGTTACTACTACTACTACTACTACTACTACTACTAATAATAATAATAATAATAATCATCATCATCATCATCATCTTACTTTCGCCGTAAGTTTTACGAATTAGATGTTCTATTTGTATCTCATTAAGAGTTGGAAAGCAAAAAAAAAAAAAAAGGAAAATAATTCATTCTAGTCAAGGAACGAGGTCTTTTAATGGGGGATCCATTAAAACTTAATTGGAATTTCCTTTTCTTTACAGCCTTCACCCAGGCCTGAGAAAGCCTTCGTTTCCCTCACTCTCCCTCCCTGAGGAACCCGCTCGAAAAAAAAGGCCGATGTGTATTGGCGTCCCTCTATTTTATTTCATTGAATCAATCATTCTGTTTTTGTCTCCCAATTCTGTAAAAACAACTGTTCAAGTGTTGACGTGATCAGTACTCTAACTCAATGAGTAAGCGCCTTGAAGTCTCCAGTGATTCAATTCATTAAGTAAATGTCATTAGATGTCGTTACTGCGTTGGATAATTAACAGGTTGGCAGTTTTCCTGATTATCATTATAAACTTTTGTTAAATAATACACACACATGGCTAGCACAATTAACTAAAGGCCTCTTAAACTCCACAGAGAAAATAGCTCACAGGCCTAGATGATACTATATTCTATTATATTATCAAAATAATTTTCAAAACTAGTCCCATTATTATTGTTGAAGTTTAAAAGTCGTTCATGAATGGCAGAGACAAGGGATTGAAAATTATCTACAGACAAGATAATACCCTGTAAACTATCAATTATGATAAGCGCCCAAGCCCCTCTCCACCCAAGCTAGGAACAGGGAGGGCCAAGCAATGGATGCTGATGACTCAGCAGGTAGACCTATTTGCTCCTCCAAACCTTCATTCCTTAGCTCACAGGGATGGTACGGTTGCAGACACTACAAGAAATGTAAAAGTAGTAGTAGTAGTAGTAGTAGTAGTAGTAGTAGTATTTCATTCATATCGAACACGTTACGAAGACAATTAAGTGTCACACATTCCTCAAAAAAAAAAAAAAACAATGAAAACAGACAATAATCATGAGAAAAGTATAAATAAATAAACGTAAAATTACATGAAACTTGAAAAATCCCCCCCAGGCAAATATATAAAATGAAAATAGAGAAAACATTGATTAAAAAATATAATATAATTATTGATTAAAATACATTATAAACTAGATTTGAAATCGAATGTAAGCACTGATTGTAAACAGAATATAAAATGGATAAATAACAAAATATAAGTATTGATAGAATACGAACTATAAAATGAATGGAATAAAAACAGAGTGCAAGCATTGATTGAAAAGTGAATATTATATATATATATATATATATATATATATATATATATATATATATATATATATATATATATATATACAGTATATATATATATATATATTATATATATACAGTATATATATATATATATATATATATATATATATATATATATATATATATAAAGAGAGAGAGAGAGAGAGAGAGAGAGAGAGAGAGAGAGAGGAGAGGAGAGAGAGAGAGAGAGAGAGAGAGAGAGAGAGAGAGATAATATATATATATATATATATATATATATATATATATATATATATATATATATATATATACATATATATATATATATGGACTATATTGAAATAGTAAGCTTGAATTAAAATCGAATAAAAACAATAATTTCAACAGAATATAAACAGATAGAAATATATCAAGACGTAAATATAAGAAAAATAAAAGTAGACTACACTAAAATAATAAAACAACAAATAAACAAAAAAATACGAATTAAAACGATTTGTACTCTGTGTAGATATGAATACAAATGAGCCCAAAGGCAACATAGCCAAAAAATAGGCGTGAAATTTTCAAGGGTCATTCCTCATGGACACTTCCGGGTCCTCTTAACTCCCTGAAGAGTCCTCGGGCGACAGAGGCTTTTAGTCTTAAAGATGGTCTCTTTGGACTCAAATTATTGTTTACTTTCTTTTTAGATGTTGAAGTCATTGATGGGGAGAAATAAAAAAAAAAAAACTTTATGTAGGTCAGAACAGATATCAGAATTGTATAAGATTATGATATACTGCTGATAATAGATGAAAGAATGGTTGGATTCTCTCTCTCTCTCTCTCTCTCTCTCTCTCTCTCTCTCTCTCTCTCTCTCTCTCTCTCTCTCTCTCTCTCTCTCTCTCTCTCTCTCTCTCTCTCTCTCTCTCTCTCTCTCTCTCAAAAAAAGAAAAAAAAATCAAACCATCGTTCTGTAGTCTTAGGTAGTGCCATAGCCTCTGTACAATGGTCTTCCGCTGTCTAGGGTTAGAGTTCTCTTGCTTGAGGGTACACTCAGACATGCTATTCCAATTTTTCCTTATTCCCTTCCCTGTCGAAGCCCTTGGGCATATAGCATCCTCCTTTACCAACTAGGGTAGTAGCTTGGCTAGCAATAATAATAATAACAAGCAAATTCTAAAACAAGAGAACCTGGATAAAGGAAAATGTATTACCAACAATTTTTCTCAGCTTAAGTAAATCATGAATAAAATAAACATAATACTCATATTTAAATTTCGTAGAAAAAAGAATGCCATTTTGGTATTGCGAATTGCCTGAGTTGCCTAAACATGCTAAAATTGATCTATCATCCCATCAGAGATCAAAAGCACAAAAGTAAATTCATAGGAAACAACATTTCTAGGTCCAGCAAAGGACAAGAAAAGAAATAAAGTAGTCAAGAAAAATATATTATTCACGAAGAAGTTATCTTTAAAAAGTGATGAAAATGAATAAGGGTTCAGTCATGCAAGAAGTAAAATCAAAGGGAGAGAAATAAAGAAACTATTCCATGGGAATAAGGATAAAGGAAACGATGTCTCATTGAGAAAAAAACGCGAGAAGAAAAGCAAAATAAAAAGGAAAGTTATGGAGGGCTTTGAAATACAAAAATAGAAAATAGGAGAGATTTCAAATACGTTGGACGAACAAGCTTCCATTCAGAATTTATTCTTCTCGTAAGTTTGATACAACTTCTTCTTCGTCGGGGAATATTTCCTTTTCTGAAAATGATAAAGTTTTCAAAACGTGAAAGGAAATATCCAAAGTTGGGGAAATGTAAGTAATATTACTTTCAAGTTTTCCTCGATCTATAAGAAAAAGATTTAAAGTATAAATGTTACTTGAAAATGAAAACAATTTAAAAACGCCTATTAATATATCTTAGATTGAGAATGGGCAAATCTACGATTATTTTCCGAGATGTTGTTTATTGAAAAAAATTAACTTTAAATTGAGCAATGTTTTCTGCAATTATAATTCCTTTATCAACATTTTTTCCACGTTTATAACTAATTACCGACTTATTTCTAAATATATTTTGCTATTTAAAAAAAACGAAAACTTTTCTTTCATGATTAATATATATCGAAATATCGTACAATATTTATTGTTCAAAATTTTAATTTAATTTCGACATTATCTTTTAAGTAGTAGTAGTAGTAGTAGTAGTAGTAGTAGTAGTAGTAGTAGCTAAGCTACAACCCTAATTAGAAAAGCAGGATGCTATAACCCCAAGGGATCCAACTGGAATAAAATAACCCAGTGAGGAAAGGGAATAAAAAAATAAATAAACTATAAGAGTAGTAATGAACAATATTAAATATTTTAAGAACAGCAACAACATTAAAATAGATCTGACATATCTAAACTATAAAGAGAGACTTATGTCAACCTTTTCATCATAAAACCATTCGCTGTAAGTTTGAACTTTAGAAGTTCAATCAATTCAACTGCTTGATTAGGAATATCATCCAACTACCTGGGTCATAGCTGGAATAAAACATCTGTAATACTGTGTAATATTGAGGCCTCTGATAGAGAGGGCTGGACTGTTAGAATGAAGTGTATATTATTATTACTATTACTAGCTAAGCTACATCCCTAGTTGGAAATGCAGGATGTTATCAGCCCAAAGGCTCCGACGAGGAAAAAAAAGAGCTCAGTGAGGAAATAAGGAAATAAAGAAGCTAAATGAGAAGTAATGAAAAATTTGAATGAAATTTTTCAAGAACAATAACAGATCTTTCAAATATAAACTTTAAAAAGGTACATATGTCAGCCTGTTCAACATAAAAATATTTTCTGCACGTTTGAACTTTTGAAGTTCTGCCGATTCAACAGTCCGATTAGGAAGATCATTACACAACTTGGTCATAGAAGGAATAAAAATTCTAAAATACTGTGTAGCATAGCATTGAGCCTCATGACAGAGAAGGCATGGCTATTAGAATTAATTGCATACCTAGTATTACGAATAGGATGGTACTGTACAAGAAGATCTGAATGCAAAGGATGGTCAGAATTACGAAAAATCTTATGCAACATGCATAACGAACTAATTGAACGACGGTGCAGAAGATTAATATCTAGATCAGGAATAAGAAATTTAATAGACCGTACGTTCCTGTCAAACAAATTGAGATGATAATCAGCAGCTGAAGACCAGACAGGGAAATAATACTCGAAACAAGGTAGAAAGAAAGAATTAAAACATTTCTTTAGAATAGATTGCTCACAGTAAATCTTACAAGATTTTCTCAATAATCCAATTTTTTGTGCAATTGAAGAAGACACAGACCTGATGTGTTTCTCATGAGTAAATTTGCTGTCAAAATTCACACCTAAAATTTTAAGCGATACAAAAAAAAAAAAAAAAAAAAAAAAAAAAAAAAAAAAAAACACCTTATCAATGCTGAGATCCTGATGTTGAGGAGCCACTGACCTTAACCATACTTTGAGTTTTGTTAGGATTTAACTTCATATCCCATAATTTGCACCAAGCAATAATTTTGACTAGATCTCTATTAAGGGATTCAGCAACCCCAGATTCATGAGATGGAACTGATCCAGAGAGAATAGCATCACCTCCATATGCAACGAACTTGTCTTCAAGGCCAAACAATATATCACACGTATACTGCATGAAAAGTAATGGGCCAAGAACACTACCAAAAGGAACTCCAGATATCCCTTTCATATACTCACTATGGTGTCCATCAGCAACAACTCTTTGCGATCTATTACTTAAAAATTCAATAAACAAGGGCTTCGTGATTAACACAGGCAGGGCAGCTAAAATCAAGGCGAACCATACAAACTTCCTGACCACAATAAAGGGATTTCTGCACAGCATTGGAAATTGTAAGAAGGGCATCACATGCTCCAAGGCCTTTAAGACAACCAAATTGCATACTAGGGAACAGATGAATACCTTCAGCAAACCTATACGAAGTATTACGAACAGGAAGGTACTGTCCGGGAAGATCTAAAAGCAAAGGATGATCAGAGTCATGAAAAATCTGATGCAATATACATAAATAACTGAACAACGGTACAAGAGATTAATAACAGACCAAATGCGTTTCTCAAAAGTAATTTTGTTATAAAAAAAAAAATCACCCCTAAAATTTTAAAAGAACTGTATAGAAATAAAGAAATATTATCAATACTGAGATCTGGATGTTGGAGAACCACTGTCCTCGACCTACTTACTGTACAATCATACTTTGAGTTTTGTTAGGGTTCAACTTCATTCCCTATAATTTGCGCCATGCACTAATTTTAGCTGCATCCCTATAATTTGATTCAGCAACCCCAGAAATACTTTCAGAATATGGAATTGAAGCAAAGAGAGAAGCATCATTTACATATGTAATGATCTTATTTTCTAGGCCAAACCACATGTCATGTGTATATACTGCAGTGTGAAAAGTAATGGGCCAAGAACAATACCTTCAGGAACACCAGATATCAAATTCCTATACTGACTATGGTGCCTATAAAAAATAATTCTTTACAATCTATTACTTAAAAATCTAATAACGATGGTAAGAAAAGACCCGCCCATTACCAACTGTTTGATTTTGAAAACAAGGGCTTCATGATTAACACGATTAAAAGTAGCAATAAAATCAAGGTCAACATACGACCTACCTGAACACAATCAAGGGATTTCTGTACAGTAATGGATACTGAAAGAAAGGCATCACATGCTCTAAGTCCTTTAAGAAAACCAAATTGCAAACTAAGGAAAAGATGACTACCTTCAGCATACTTATTTAGACATTTTACCAAAAGGCATTTAAAAACTTTAGATAAAATGTGTAATGAAAATTGCGCGGTAATCCGCTAGACTACAGCTACCATTGACATATATGAATATCCGTAAAAAAAAAGAGAAAATTCAAGATAACAGAAGCAAAAGTACCAAGACAATCCAAGAGAGGAAGCACCAGTTCCAAATTCTTGCATTGTGAAGATTACTTATTGTCTCACAGATAACGTGAGACTAGGATAAATAGATATATGGAATTCTGAATAATATATATATACATATATCTTCATATACACATGAATATGTATATACATATGTATATCTACATACACATATATAATTATAATTATATATAAATATATATATATATATTTTTTTCGTTTTTAAACATACTAATATTTACCAATTAATCTGGTACCCATAGCTCATTGGATAAGGATTTCTCAACATCCAAAATGTAATTATATTACCATACACATTCACCAGTTCAGTGAATAAATGTCATTAGTGTCACTGATGGCTTACCTGCTCATTCCGTTATAATTGGCCGGATCACCCAATGGTGGGAGATCGGGTACCTTCATTAAATTATTATAATCGAATGGTTTTTCGAAAACCCTTATCTTTCAACCAGATCATACGCTAGCCGACTTCCAATTTATTGATGATTTTTTACGTATTATAAATATATACATACATACCGTACACACACACACACACACATATATATATATATATATATATATATATATATATATATATATATATATAATATACATATATATACATACATACATATACATACAGTATATATATATATATATATATAAATATATATATATATATATATATAACATAACAAAACATACATATTGTGAGTATATATAAGAAATATAAAAGTATGTATAATCATACACACAAGCATATGCATATATAAAAACATTCATATATATATATATATACACATATACATATAAATATATGTATATATATATAAATATATATACATTTATACTGTATACATATAAATGTATATATATATATATATATATATATATATATATATATATACATATATATATATATATATATATATATATATATATATATATATATATATATAAATAATGTATATTTGTATGTGTTATGTGTACATATATACCCAACTTATATTCTTTTACCAATAATTTTCGGCTCGTCCTACAAAAACATCTATATTAATAACAATATTAACAATAGTGATATTAATAACAATCAAGTAATGTTAGTATAAATAACAACAAAAAGAAGCAGTCCGCTTATGAAAGGGGCACTACCTCCAAAGTCCCGTTAGCGTTTCTGCCGACCTGAGGATATTGTTGCTGTGCAAAGCGAAAAGAAGGAATATTGCGGAGAAGGTAAAGAAATAACCTTCCTCGAGTTGGCCATTGTGCAGCAAACGATGGATGCTGCCACTCGGAAAATCAAATATGAAGGATGCTCCCTAAAGGATTGCGTCAACCCCACTTATATATCCACTATGTTTTATTTTCCATAATGCTTTTGCTGTTCCAGGAACATTATCACACACGATGTGATATTTACGTCATTGTGGTAATTTGCACATGTCTTTCAATGTGCTTTGTTCGCTATTAGCGTCAAGACTATAAGAAATAGTCATTTACACGCATACTCTATTTATGGATAGGCCTAAATGGATATATGTACCTTACCTACATTTAACTTGATATTTTTTTCTAATGAATGTCTGTCTATAGACAGTTGCATACATTAGTCAACACATATTAACAAGTACTTAATATACCACACGTTCTGGCTTTTATACATGCACATTCTCCAACGTTCATATCTATTAACATAAACCTATTTAATACATATTCTCTCTCTCTCTCTCTCTCTCTCTCTCTCTCTCTCTCTCTCTCTCTCTCTCTCTCTCTCTCTCTCTCTCTCTCTCTCTCTCTCTCTCTCTTCTCTCCTCTCTCTCTGCGTAAACGGTATATATAAAAGTTGCAATTTCTTTACCAGCACAGACGAATAAAGCCTCTTTTCGACAGCTCCAATCCTCTTAGTGTACAAAGTCTCCCTATTACCGTCATTAAATCTGACATTGTGAGAAACCATAACACAGGACTTAATAGTATACTTTGAAGTAATGGCACACCTCCACATAGACGTAATTATAGAAAGAAAAATATATGAAATATATAAGGGCTTCGGTTTGCATACAGTTAATTACTGATAAAAATTCACTGTGAGAAACGTAATTTGAATTCATAAAATATTATCCTCTATAACATCACAGGTTTACAGGTAATGAGATACGATTTTAATTATCCGTCGTCCAGCCCAGGGCTTAGTGCAAGTCCTGAGATTGAAAGTATACCTTTGAGTGAGTTTTCGTAGGAATATAAAGGTTTTGACACTATTTCATACTGCCTATATTTTAGACGGTGTACCTAATATGTCTTAAAAACGATACAAGTTATTACGGGCTTCTGTGCATGTTTATATGACTGTCTATATATATATATATATATATATATATATATATATATATATATAATATATACTCAAATATATATACATATATATACACACACACATATATATAAATATATATATGAATATATATACATATATACACATATATAGACATACATACATATATAAATATATATACATATATGTATACACATATAGGCATATATATAAATACATATAAATATATATACATACAGTATATATATACATATGTATATACATATATATACATATATAGGTATACATATATATACATATATATATATATATATATATATATATATATATATATATATATATATATAAATGGCAATACACTTCAGAAAGCGTGTTTACCTAATAGGCAGGCTATCTGGGATAAGAGCTGTTCCATGTGACGTTTGTTTGCGTACATACTATGAAATTCATCTTTATCCATCTCCTTTCATTTCTATTCCATTACAAATCTATTTTAAATAAATAAAGGCTAATAAGGCTAAGTTTGGGTGTTTGTTTCGTTACTTATTCGCTACGCTATGTACATCGAATAACATCATTCTTTCCATTAGCTTATTCTTTACGATGGATTCTCTCTTGGCAACTTAATTAGGTCTCTCTTGTAAACTTACATATTTTCATTTTTATCATTTGTTCACTATTACTCGTATATGATCAAAGAGGTTTCCGGATAAAAGCTTAAAATCTTTGATTCCAAGGTATAACTATGCGTTTGAAGTTGTACGCTCTCTCTCTCTCTCTCTCTCTCTCTCTCTCTCTCTCTCTCTCTCTCTCTCTCTCTCTCTCTCTCTCTCTCTCATGCATACATACATACGTAAATATATATATATATATATATATATATATATATATATATATATATATATATATATTACTATAATTTATGGAAATATATATATATATATATATATTGCTATAATTTATGGAAATATATATATATATATATATATATATATATATATATATATATATATTATGAGGCCCTTTGCGTCGATAGGGGTAGGAGGAGATGATGATGATCAAGGTCTATAGAATATAGCCTTGATGATGATGATGATGATATATATATATATACACACACACACACACACACACACATATATATATATATACATATATATATATATATATATATATATATATATATATATATATAGTATATATATCGCAACTTCACTGATAAATTGATATCACACACAACTAGTAGAATAAAACACAAGATAGTAAAAGGAACCACCACCTGATACCAGGCAGGTTCTTTCTCTTTCCACTCTAGTTGCAAAGGAGAAAAAAAAGGGTTGGAAAACGTTAGATCAAACAACTATTACAAATTCTTCTCAGAACTGACCAGCATTTCCCCGCCAAAGCGAAAAGGGGAAAAAAACTCGAAAAATAAAAGGTTTGTGGGAAAAAAATCCTGATGGCTGTTGGATATCTTCTAATCGGCTTGAGTGGACAAAAACAGAAATATGGCAAACGAAGTTTTAAACAAGCGACACTAGTACAAGGATTATTATTATTATTATTATTATTATTATTATTATTATTGTTACTTTTATTAATAATAATAATAATAATAATAATAATAATAATAATTATTATTATTATTATTATTATTATTATTATTATTATTATTATTATTATTATTATTATCATAATAATAATAATAATCATTATTATTATTATTATTATTATTATTATTATCATAATAATAATAATAATTATTATTATTATTATTATCATTATTATTATTACTATTATTATTATTAGTTTGTCCATTCTTTACTAATAATTATGTATTTGTCTATTGTATCCATGAACGGTTCGAATCCCACTAATGTGAGACAAAATACAAGCGAATCATAATAACACCACACACCCATTAAAGCAAGCTGTGGGTGAATAGTTTTAAGTGGACTGTTGTCACAATAACTATGATTTTATAAGTCACCGGGAGTAAAGAAGAAATTAAGAATTGTGCATTCACATTAGAAGTCAATAGCCTGTATTACATTTCCAATAAAGGGGTGCTTCTCAATCTTACGTAACATGATTATAATTGTTTTTCAAGATTTTTCTACCTCATGTCATTATATGTTTTTTTTAAATTAATTATCCTTATGGAATGAAAGATTCCACAGGTCGTTACTATTTTGACTACTCCTTAAGTTGATGAATAATTTCCTGAACTAGCAGAGACTATCTAGAAATGAGATGGGCAGAAAAGAAAAGGATGAAACAAAGATAGACATCGACGTGATGACGGGAAAATTAGATATAGAGAACTTTAAATTAAATCTATACAAAGATCCACATATCTCAACGAAAAGGACATGAAACCAACGACCTCAAAAAAA
>NC_090727.1:174705390-174780390 GCF_036898095.1 Palaemon carinicauda | reverse complement strand
TTACCGTCTCAGGTGTTTCATTATTTTTAGTGGTGAAGTTATTTCTTATATCACTATTGCATAGCTTTGCATAAAAATCCCCTGCAATTTTTATCCCAACATCTCTATTGCGGATATTGCTATTTTCATCCATTAAAGCAAACATCTGTTGGTGCCATGTTCCAATTCTTCATTTCCTCAGTTTGGTGCTTCTTTTTTTTCTTCTTTCCTCAATTTTGGTCTGATTGTGTTTACGAATATCTTGGGTTTTTAGTTTATTTACTGTTTTGGGTGGTTCTGCTAATTCTATTTCCTCTCTCTTGTATTTTACCATCATTACCAATCTTTTCTTTATTAGGTTTTTTGGTCTTTTCAGATAATTTTCGTTTATCTTGTTTAGGAACTCTTCCACATACCTCTTGTGCTAATTCTGATAGAAATGTTGTTAAATTACTGTTCATTTCTTCTTTACTTGCTTCCATTTCATCATATAGATGGAACTAATCTCATTAGATTTTCCTCTTATTACAGGAGTCTCTCTCTCTCTCTCTCTCTCTCTCTCTCTCTCTCTCTCTCTCTCTCTCTCTCTCTCTCTCTCTCTCTCTATATATATATATATATATATATATATATATATATATATATATATATATATATATATATTATATACATATATATAGATATAGATATGTAGATATATATACAGTATATATATATGTATATAAATATATATATATACATATATATATATATATATACATATATATATGTATATATATATATATATATACATATATATATGTATATATATATATATATATATATATATATATATATATATATATATACATATATATACAGTATATATATGCTAGTCAGTATATCTTAGCAATCCATGTTTGCCAACGGTTATACTCAGATAAGCAGATGAGCAACTGTATAGAGTAATGAGAGCTTTGGGTGTGGAGGAAATGCCCCCCTTAATCTCGATGAAGTCACTGGAGGGAGTGTGACGGATGGAGTTTAAGGCGATGGACAAACAGTCCCTTCGGATTTTACTCCTGATACCTGCCGGTTGATCTTACTAGAATTAGTATGGACCGGCAGGGGTTACTTGCCTTAGTTAGATGGGCACTGTGCATCACAAGAAACTGGCTATCCTTTGATGTATATAGCCAGTGAATCCTCTACAGATTTAGTCAGTCATGGAAAGAGAAGATGAAAGAATGGCCCCCAGTCCCGGGTGTAGTGGGGTGCTAAGAATCTCCTGGTTTATAAATACTAAAGAAAAATTGAAAATAGGGAATAGGAATGTTAGAACCATGAAATAGATTAGGAAATTGCAGCAAGTGGAGAATGAATTTATGAAATATAGTTTGGACATCTTGGCCCTAACTGAAACACGCTGTAAAGGGATTAGTAAGGAAACTTTGGACCAAGGCAATATTTATATCTACTCAGAAAGATCTGATGGAGTTGGAAGAGAAGGAGTATGAATGATGATGACACCAATAGCAAAAGAGGCATTAACTAAGTGGAGACCTATAAATAGTAGATTGTTACTGGCAAAGTTCAAATCAAAGCAGTGCAACATGAGTATTATAGTTTTCTATGGCCAAAAAAAAATATTCCTCTGAAGAAAGGAAAGATGAATACTATAAAAAACTGCAGTGTAATACATGAGATCCCAGAGAAGGATATGAAAATTGTGACTGGTGACTTCAAGGCTAAAGTTGGAAGGAATAATCAAGGGATGGAGAATGTGATGGGTGTCTAAGGTTAAGGCGAAGTTGCAAATGAAAATAGAGCACATTTCATAAGTTTCTGTTCAGCAAAATATCTTGTCATTGGAGGTACTCTTTTTCAACACTAGAAAATCCACAAATATACATGGACTTCACCGTCTGGCAATTACAAAAATCCAATAGATCACATTGCCATTAATAAAGAGAGAAGGAGGACTCTGAGAAATGTAAGAAGCTATAGAGGTGCAGATATTGGCAGTGATCACCAGCTCCTCATTGCCACACTGAAATTAAAACTGAAAGCACCCAACAGAAAGGTAGATAGAATATATAGGATTCATACAACTAAACTTTTAGAAGAGCACAGAGAAACATTTGCAATTGAATGTGGTGATCAATTTGCAGTCTTAGATAACATTAAGAGACGAAAAGCAGACAAATAATGAAAAATGGTGTGTGTCATGACCTTTGTCAGATCGTGGCACAAGTTCTTATTGTATGAATAGGGAGGACAGCGATTGTGTAAATATCCTTGGTGAAATTGGTCAGTGGTAACGAAAACACTTTGGAAAACATAATAATATTCATCAACAACAATTTTTCTGAAAAGCCAACCTTGTGACTACCGAACAATTTAACAACTTAACACTAAACAAATAACAATTGATGATTAACAAATAACTACAAGAACATTTTAACCAATTAATAATTAACAATCATCACAACCAATAATAACAAAATTCCCCAACGGGAAATCACACACTCTCAACGAGAGAGCCAATTAATGATTAAACACCCAAATGGGTAACTAAAATAACATCCCCCAACGGGAAACAACACACTCTCAACTAGAGAGAGTTAAATATTTCAAATAATTAAACAATTAAACTAAACAAAAACAAAAAAACACTGAATAACTAGCCATCTCACACTCTTTGAGGCTGGAGAAAAACAGCACCCACAGCTCCAAATAAGGTAGCAACTCCACAGGCACACTAATACTGTAGGGAGTACAGCTCTGTAGGACTCCTCACCAAAGGCAAAGAAATATAGCCCCAAATCAATAAAAATGGGTAATAAAAGTTCCTACCTAGCCACTGTCTCCCTACGTATCACCACGAGCTCCAAGGCTCCCGCTGCTGGTCATAACGAGGATGCGTCGATGGGGGTGTCTCTCCAGAGACCTCCACAAAGCCAGGATTTAATGTGTCGGCTCTGCGGATTTCAGAAGAGAGGACGCATCAACACAAAACACCGCAGGTGGAAGAAATGCACCTGCAAAAAGCCGTCAACGGTGGATGGTAAAATCCTCAAAAGGCTCAATTTATCCAGCAGCTGCAGTAAGTCTGGGAAGCCTTAGATCTCGACTTTTGGCTTTAGCGAACGAGTTCCTCACTGTTAAACACCGGTGTCTGTTGCCATCCAAGGACTCGGAAAACACAGAAAAGAAAACAAAGCGTTAAACTAGACACTTATAAATTAAAATGAGCGGGAGGAGGTTAAACTAGCAATTCACCAGAAAAAAATTTAAATTTACAAATATCGTCTTATAAAATAGAATTTTTACATAAAACAAATAAATGTAGAAACAAGGATGATAAAAATCAAATAAAAAATTACGTTAATCCATAATAGTGTGATATTGAGAACATATATCAGTCAGTTGGTAGTGAAGTCTTGGGACATGCAGTTACAAGGAGAAAGAAATGGATATCAAATTATACTTGGGATGCTATAAAAAGGAGACAAAGACAGAAATTGATTGTTGAAAGTTTTCGATGAAGTAATGAAAATTACAAGGTAAAGCATGCTAAGTATTCCAGTACTAATAGTGAGGTCAAAAGAAAAGCTAGGAATGACTGGCGATAATATTTAGACAGTAAAGCAGATGACAAAGCTATGAATTCAGGAAGTGGCTATGGTGTAAGAATTGCTCAGAGAATTATTAATGAAATCTCAACTTGGGGGCAAAGAAAAAGAAGTGTATACCCATTAAAAAAAGGGATGGATCTGTTATAACAACAGAAGATGAAGAAAGACAACGTTGGATGGAACACTTTAGTGAGGTTATCAGAAGATATGAAGGGAATAATTTGATTGACACACCTGAAGCTGATGAAGACCTTGATGTGCCCATGAATGAATTCAGTGTGTTTGAAGTTGAATCTATCCTCAAAATACTAAAGAAATGGAAAGCCCCTGGATACGATGGAATAACTGCCGAGATGACACAGGCCGAAAATGAAGCGACTCCCAGACTACTTACAAGATCATTTTGTAGAATGTGCCATGAAAAGGAAAACCTGGGAGTTAGGAATATTGGTGAAAATGGCAAAAAAAGAAAGGGAAACCTGACTGATTGCAATAATTAAAAAGGAATAACAATTACATTAGTTGTTATGAAAATATATAGTATGCTTATTCTAAAGAGAGTGGAGAGTAAGATTTATGAAAAGCTGAGAGATGAACAAGCAGGATTTAGAAAAGGTAGAAGTTGCACTGACCAAATTTTCATTTTGAGACATGAAATACAGCAATGCGTAGAATATAGAAAGCCACTTTTGAGGGTATTTGTGGACTATGAAAAAGCCTTTGATAGTGTGCACCAGCCAATTTCATGGAGAATCCTGCATTATTATTGAATTCCTCTTAAATATGGAAATTTTATCAAGTCTGTTCATGATCATAGCAAGAACAAAGTTAATGTTAAAAGAGTCTTATCAAATTAATTTCAAGTGCACAATGGAATACTCCAAGGGAATGTGTTGTCACCTATGTTGTTTATCCCCCTCATGGATTTTGTAATGCATAGACTAGTTGGTGATGGTGGAGAATTATTAGATTGGATTGGTGATAGGAATTTAGCAGACCTAGAGTATGCTGATAATGCTGCCCTTGTTACCAGATCACCACAGGATTTGCAATGCTTGCTTATCAGAATGCATGAAATATCACACAAGGTTGGGTGAAGATAAATACAAGAAAAACAGAGATGATGAGAACAGGGTATGCAATGGAAGATGAAATATCATTGGAAGGAGAAAGGATTAGGGAAGTAAAATCATTCAAGTATTCAGGAACTGTGATCTCCAATACAGGGTCTTTAAAATTAGAGTTTAGTGAAAGGTTAAAAATACCATATCAGGCATTGGCTACATTAAATAAAAATTGGAAATCAAATAGCAAGAAATTACTTGTAAAAATCAGACTATATATCGGTGTTACTCTATGAACATGTGTCATGGTATGACAATGACACAAGCTCCAATAGTTTTAGTAGATTTGAGAACGCAGCCCTCGGGGGAATATTGGGAGTTAAATGACAGGACAGGATTAGAAATGAAACTATAAGAGGGATTACTCAAGTGCCATATGTGGATGAGATCATGATGAGGGGTAGATGGAAAGAGTGTGGGCATGCTTTTTGCACTCCCCTAGAGAGATTATTTCACCAAACGTTCAGCTGGGTTCCACAAGGCACTAAAATAGTTGGAAGACCCAGACCTACATGGCTGAGGACAATGAAGTGCAAAGAAGGAGATGATGAATGGAGAAGTATTGAATTATAAGTTCAAGATAGAGACGACTGGTGAAATCTAACCGAGGCCTTTGCATCAATAGGCGTAAGAGGAGATGATGATGATGACATATATACATATATATATATATATATATATATATATATATATATATATATATATATATATATATATATATATATATATATATCTATATATATATATATATATATATATATATATATATATATATATATTTATATATATATATATATAAATAAATATATATATATATATATATATATATATATATATATATATTTATATATACAGTATACAGTATATATAAATATACATATACAGTGAACCCTCGTTTATCGCGGTAGATAGGTTCCAGACCCGACCGCGATAGGTGAAAATCCGCGAAGTAGTGACACCATATTTACCTATTTATTTAACATGTATATTCAGACTTTTAAAACCTTCCCTTGTACGTAGTACTGTTAACGAACTACCCTTTAATGTACAGAACACTTAATGCATGTACTACAGTACCCTAAACTAAAACAGGCACAAATATCAAAGGCGATTTTATATCATGAGTTTCCTAAACACGCCAAAAAGCACGATAAAAAATGGCAACCAATGTTTTGTTTACGTTTCTCTGATCATAATGAAGAAACAAACGCATTTAGTGTACACATCTGTGTATAGGTTAGTTTTTGCATCGATTAAATTGATTATACAGTATGTTGATTTTGTTATTACCAATGTTTTACTTAATTTTTCTTAGGACTTCCAATTGAAATGTTTTTCTTTATGACGCCGCCTGAAACGACGGCGTCATAAAGTACGCTCAGTAAACAAAGAAGGCATTTAACGCGCATGATGAAAGTGATAAATAATGATATTACAGTAAAAGCTTTTAGAAAATATGTTATTACAAATATTATTTACCGCATCTATATAAAATCATAAAGTACATACTGTACGTAGCAAAGCAGAAAAACAATTTACGAGAGAGAGAGAGAGAGAGAGAGAGAGAGAGAGAGAGAGAGAGAGAGAGAGAGAGAGAGAGAGAGAGAGATTGTTTTACGTACGTAAATGTAAATTTAAAAAAAAAAAATATGATAGGTTACAACATGTATACTCTTCAGACTTTTAAAACCTTCCCTTTAACTTAATGCATACAGTACTAAACTAAAACAGGCACAAATATTAAAATGCTAGAATATTAAAGGAAAAAATAAAGATTGTTACTGTACTCACAACGAAAGAAGTTCAAGAAAAACTGAATGATGATGGCGATGAATTTGCTGCACAGTAGAAATGATGATGATGAAGCTGATGATGTCTTCTACTGTGCAGCCAATGATAGTATTTTACGTCTCTTCAGACGGAGGTGTCTTTTCCTAGGACACCTCTTCAACTTCTTCCTGGGAAACTTCTTCAATTTCTTCCGAAGGCGTACTAGCAGGAGGAACTGGCTCTTTTTTGCGAGGCTGGAAGAACATTGTGATCGGAAGTTGCTGCCGCTGCTTCTTTTTTCGCTCTAAGAGCATCCTGTAGGGAGTCATGTCTTCGTTGATCTTGTTGCAGAATTGCATAGACCGAACCATATCCTCGTCCCACTCTTGCAACATTTCTTTCACCTCTTTTATATGGTTGCAGACCTTGGCAAGCTGTTCTAATGTTAAGCCCGTTTCTTCGACATTTTCTTGGGTCTCTTCCTGTGTTTCGCTCTCTTCTTCACTGGCCGATTTAGTCAGGTCTTCTAGGTCTGCGTCAGTTAGCGGCTGGGAATGGCAGTCCAACAACTCGTCGACGTCTTCAGTCGTCATGTCGCCAAACCCGTCACCTCCAATTATCGCAGCCAACTGCACAGATTTGCGTATTGCAGAGTGTTGGATTTCAGACGGAGTAAATCCCTCGTCATCGTAAACAATCTCGGGCCACAACTTCTTCCAGCTCGCATTCACAGTTGCAGGTTTCATTTCTTGCAGTGCCTTCTGAATGTTCTGCCGGCACGTGGCTATGGTGTACTGCCGCCAGTACGCCTTCAAATTAAAATCTTCATCTTCATCTTCTTGGGCAGCATCCACACACGCAACGAGGTCCGCCAAGGTATTCTTCGTGTAGAGGGCCTTGAACGCCCTGATAACCCCCTGGTCCATCGGTTGAATTAATGACGTGGTGTTGGGTGGCAGGAACTCAACCTGAACGCCCTCACGTGACAGGTCAGTTGCGTGTCCACCAGCGTTATCCATAAGGAGAAGGATCTTGAATGGCAAGCCCTTCTCTAAGAGATATTGACTGACTTGCGGGATGAAACACTGGTGGAACCAGTTGGAGGTCAGCATCTTCGTAATCCATGCTTTTGGATTATGCATCCAGTACACGGGAAGGAGATTCTTATTCTTATTTTTCAAAGCGCGAGGATTTTTCGACTTGTAAATAAGCCCCGGCTTTAGCAAAAATCCAGCAGCATTGCCACACATCACGAGGGTAACGCAATCCTTGAATGCTTTAAAGCCAGAGGCTTTGGCTTCTTCTTTGAACAGGAAAGTTCGCGACGGCATTCTCTTCCAAAACAAGCCGGTCTCATCCATATTAAACACTTGTTCCGGCTTGTATCCACCTTCGGCGATAATATTCTTGAACGTCTCGTTCACGTAAGTTTCAGCAGCGGCAGTGTCAGCGGAAGCAGCCTCGCCATGCAGGGAAACGCTTTTCAGGGCGAAGCGTTTCTGAAACTTCGCGAACCATCCTTTGCTGGCGGAAAAACATTGTTTCTGATGCTGGGAATCAGTGGATGTCCCTGGTTGAGGTTCATCTACATCATCATCTTCTTCAGCATGGTCGCCATCGTCGTCTTGAGGTTCCTTTGCCGCAAAATTCTCATACAAGCTCAAAGCCTTGGTTCGGATGGTGTTCATATCCAAGGCTATGTTCTTCTTCCGGCAGTCGGCAATCCACACTACTAAAGTACCTTCCATGCGTACGATCGTTTTATTACGCGTGGTAACGACTCGCTTCGCCGATCTGCTAAAGGTGATGGTAGCCGTCTTTCTAATGTTCGCCTCGTCCTTCTTGATATAGCGAACGGTGGATTCGTTGACTCCAAAATGGCGGGCTGCGGCCGCGTAACTTCTACCGTCTTTTAACATATCGAGAAGCGTCACCTTCTCAGCAATCATCATCATCTTTCGGTGGCGTTTAGGCTCACTACCAGCCTTAGTAGAAGCAGAACGCTTGGGAGGCATTGTACAGTAGGGTTTAACAGAAAGTTCAACAAAAAGTTCAACTTGAAACAGTCATGCACAGCACAGATTAAAGTTCACAATAACTTAACAACATCTACACAACGATACGGCGGGAGACAAAGTGACCGCGAATACGTAGATGCTGCGGGTTGGGGATGCGGGCAAAACACCAATCACAGGCTAGATAACAAAACTTGGGTTCTGATTCGTCATCTATCAGCGCTTGAACCAATCACAACCCATCTTATATGCTACGTAGGTTACCAATTCAAAGTACAAGGTACCCTACGTATACAGTAATAATAATAATAATAATAAATAATAATAATAATAATAATAATAATAATAATAATAATAATAATAATTTTAATAACAACAACAACAACAATAATAATAATAATGATAATACAGCTTTACGTACGCTATTTTACGCTTGTTTTGTTGTAGGATATGTCTCTCTCTCTCTCTCTCTCTCTCTCTCTCTCTCTCTCTCTCTCGTACGCTTATTCGAGATGTGATTTTTGCAACAAAGAATATTATTGGATGCAGTACTAAGTACGTATACATACAAAAGATTCATGGAAAAGATGCACATCCATTACATTTGTAGTACAGTAGTAGCCATCAGCAGCCTTATACCATTCTAATATGGTATGACTGCATCTGATTTGCATTTCATGTTCGATTTAATTTTACTGTATACAGTACTGAATTATCGTATGATCACATTCTCTTTTCGTGTTTTATTTCTTTCTGGGCTGAATTATATGTCATATGTAATGCAATGAACAATCAGTAAGAGCAGATATTACTAATTACAGTATTAATGGAATTACAGGTAATGAAATATCGTAATTGGGGTCTTCAGATATCGCGGTATTTTCGAAATTTCCGGAAAATCCGCGATATGTATATATATATGGGTTATGAAAAAACCCGCGAAGTGGTGAATCCGCGATGGTCGAACCGCGGTCGAACCGCGAAGTAGCGAGGGCTCACTGTATATACATACATACATATATATATATTTTTGGGCTCAAGCCATGTCGTCCTGATGGAAGTTCCTTAAAGGCAGCTTCCTAGGGTATATTACAACTACGGCGATATTCCCAGAGAATTTACCTTAAGGTACCCAGAATTCTAACTCCTGGAGCGAGTATCCCTAAAAAAGACCTTAGGGATATCGTAAATATCAGCGGACGTATTCTTGACACGCCTCATAGCAATCTATACCCCGAATAGAGTTAACACTTCGTAGGGGTCAAATGGCAAGAAAACGAAAACGATAAGAAAGGGGGGAGCCGTTCGTAAGGCATCTCTCCTCACCGTTTCGTAAGCGTGCCCTGCGCCGCTCGCGGCGCCATCTGTATTCCTTTTTGCGTAGCTATACGACTCGGTGTTTTTCCCTGTGTTACTACCAAAATCTTGGATTTACTCTCTTATTATGCTTTCTCCAACTTCTTCTGCCTCGGATAAGTTGAGTACTATTTCTTTTATGTATAAATGTAGGCTCTTGTTTAAAATTAAAGTAATTAAAAGAGTTATCTTTGATACAAGAGCTGTTGCCTGCTGGAGGCGTCATGGACGCTGTCGCTCGCTAGAATAGGATTTATTTGTTAGCAAGAGCGACGTTCCCAGCCCCTTGCGCTTTAATAATTAGCTGCTTAGCTTATTTAGGAATTCTGTTATGATGCGATAGTAGTGTGCCTGGCGAAAGATTTGCCTAGGCTGACCAACACTAGTCTTCGTAGCCTAGTTGTTGGCCCTTGTACTTCCTGCATGATAATTAGTCTTCCAAGTGTGATTTTATATTGCTTAAAGCGTTAGGCAACGTTATACATATAAGCTCTTTTTCGAGTATTTTCCAAGATAGTATTGGAGTGAGTTTCGGTGATTTAGGTAATCGATTCTCTTAGTGCCTAGGCTAGGTTGTCTTAGGTCATTATAATATTATCTGTTTCCCCGTTTGCTCCCTTCTCTTCGGGGAAGGGGCAAACCCTTTCCCTCTGTTTAAGCCTTAGGCTTAACTCTAGTGGTTTGTTTGAATTAATTTTCAAATATAACTATGCTGGAGTAGTACTGTACCTTCCTGCTCCAACTGAATTGGTTCAGAGGGGGACAGTACAGCAGTGTATTAGTCTGAGTCCGTGTTGGTCTAGCGTGGGGCAGAGTCTCCCTTGCTGCCTGACACGGGCATAGGAGGTTTATCCTCCTTGGATCACCTTGTAGGGTTCCTGTAGTTGATCCCTTCGCTCGGTGACCCCTCAGACTTGTCCTCTTTGCCGTTCCGGGTTCGGGATATGTTCCCTTTCCGGAATAGCAATTCCTTCCTTGCCTTGGTTTTAGGGAGGCAGCCAGTAGTGCCGGCCTCCCTCCCGGGATTTCTCTGGCTGAGATGAGCTTTCTTAGTTGGGAATGATCCTTAACCAAGGCAAGGTTGGACAGGACCCTCTGTCCTTCCCTTCTATTTTTCCGTTTCCTTTGTGTCAGTCGTCCGCATCCGTACCTAGCCTAGGTTAGGATGGGGAACTGACGTGGTCCCCTGTCGGCCGGCAGAGTGTGCCGACCGGCAGAGACCCTTTCTTTGAGTGCTGCCCGGTCCTTTCTTGGTCCCTCAACCGCTGCCGTCTGTAGATTCAGTAAGCAGTGGTTAGGAAGCCTGACTTAGTGTCTCCCCTTCCTCTCGGCACTCTTTCGGGTGCCGGGCGCAGAGGTTCATAGCCTCTTAGCCCGGCACTCATTCTGTTGTCTTCTTATGTGTTGTCCTTGCCGTCTGCCGGCCCCTAGGCCGGCCGTCGGTGGGGGGTGTTCTCTAGTTCTCTTCCTGTCGGTCGGCGGTGGTTATATGCCTTTGCCGGCCGGTCTCTTGCTCATCTGCCGGCCACTATGAGTGGCGGCCGGCAGCCGAGCGCTACCTGGTGTGGATGCCAGCCGGCAGGGTTTGCTTACCGCTGCCGGCCGGCCTGCTACATTGCTCGGTTAGCCGGCCACTAAGAGTGATGGCCGGCAACACGGTGCTACCCGGGTGGCTACGGACCGGCAACCATTGCCGGCCGGTTCAGGCATGGGAACTGGAGTTCTCCCCAATAGGGGTGATCTGAAGTTGTATACTTGAGACCTACCTTTGAAAAAAAAAAAAAAAAAAGGGGGGGGGTACTGACCGGCAAGAGCCGGCCGGCACACCACCCTCATGTACTGTATCAGTTCTTTCTTGGGTGGTGTATTCTACCAAGGGAGACCATGATATAGTAGGTTACAACACTGTTTTTCTAACTTACTTGTGTTGCTTTGGGCAATCACTTGGTGTCGCCTTACAAGGATAAAAACAAAATTCTTTTCATCTCTGGCCAGAATGGTAAAATCTTACCTTAGGTGTGAGCTACACCTAATTTCCCTCGGGAAATATGATCTCTGGTTATTCTAGTAAAGACTAACTACGTGATTTTATGGCTGGTGGGCTTCTACAGGTGATTGTGTGGGTTTCACAAGTAGGTGTCTTTCCCTTATTCTTTGTGAATGCTCATATTTACATGTGAATTGAAATTCACTTGATATTCATGGAAATTTTCTTCTTTTACAGGAGGAGCATCCGAAATGTGATAGTGTCTTCTGCAATGTCCGCAGCAAGAACTTTTGCGGACATGTCTCGTGTAGGAGGCACGCGGCTTGCGCAGCCTCCAATGATGATCATCGCTACTGGGATCCGCAGGTATGTGCAGTATGTACTAACCTGCTATCAGAGGCTTTTGAATCCCCTAGGTCGGCGGAGTCAAGGGATGCAGCGAGGGAGAAGCTCCGTTTATGGGTAAGGGGTTTCCAGAAGAACACCACTGGACCTTATCTTCCTAATGAGAAGATGAGGGCATACCTTTTTCCCAAGGCTTCTACTGACGCTGTTGTTCCCCAGCCTCGGCCGGAGATCCCTCTCGTCCAGATCCCAGTGGAGGAGGATGTTGCGGATGCCATGCAGGACATCCAGCGGGATGACAAGATGTCTGACTTGTCCGACCGTGCGGAACAGGACCTCCTCGCAGAGGGTGAGGAGGAGGATCAAGATCCGATTGCCGTGGAGGAAGAGGTTCCCGTACCTTCAGACGTTCCGGTTCAGACCCCTGAACCTATCCCCTCTACTTCGTCCGCTCTTCCAGCAGAGCTGGGACAGGCTCTCTCTTCCATCGTTGGTATGATACAACAGATGCAGAGGGAGAATAATCAGAAGGCCGCTGCAATGGAGCTCCAGATGCAGAAGATCACAGCATCACGTGGACCTCCAAAGAAGCTCAATGTGAAGGACCTTCCTCTGTGCTCGGATGCCAACCCGTGGAGATATGCCGAGCACATGCCGATGACGGTCGGGAAGATCGTCATGTCGGAGAAACTGGGCTCAGTTCCCCTTGAGGAGGTGGAATTCTGGCCCAGCAGAGGGGCCTACCTGGACTGTTATGTCCGTCTGAAGAAGGAGCTGGCCTCGAAGGAGGAGACGGAACCGAAGGAGGTGATCATCCTGGATCACTCCAAGGCTCAAGCTGCCTTAACATCTGCATTGAAGGAGAGGGGGTTCTCAAACTCTAAAGTTGCTGCTTTGAGTAAGAAGCACCCCTCCTTCGTATCCTCCCCGGCTAGGGCCTTCCCCTTTATGCAGAAAGGGTTCGCAGCCGTTTTGAAGGCGGTTGAAGCCGGCAAACCATGTCCATCTCTGGAGGAATGCAAGCCACTGTCGTTGGCCTTGCCGTTGGATAACAAGGACTGGAAGGAGGTACACCTCACCTTCTCGGTTGGGAAGTTGGACGCCGATATTGCAGGTCAGCAGTTCGGCGAAAACCTTCCCAAGTTGTCGGAATTCCTCCTACGGAGGGAATTGGACACAAAGGAGCGTCTGGCAGCCTCGATGTCTCTCCAGACTAACATGGAGACAATGGCTAGCGACCCCGAGATGCCTGAGATGTTCATGGTAATGGCCAAGATCCATCTGGCCACGGTGACTAAGGACCTCTATTGCTTTGTCAAAGCGAGGAGGGCCTGTAGGGAGTTTGTTTTCGCCTCGGCCACAGTGAGGCATGAACCCAAGAGACTCATCTCATCTAGCATCTGGGGTAAGGATCTCTTTCCCAATGAAGTGGTCAAGGAGGTGGTGGACAAGGCAGCCACTGAGAACCGTAATCTTCTCCTTAAGTGGGGCCTGTCCCTTAAGAGGAAGTCTTCCCCTGATGAGGGCCCTCAGCCGAAAGGAAAGGCGAAGAAATCGAGGTTTTCTTCCCGTCCAGCCAAGCCTTTCAGACCACAACGACAGCAGCAGCAGCAGCCAGCTTTGCCTCCGGTACCACAACTGGTAGCCCAGACCCCGACCACCTTCCAATGGGTACCCCAAGCCGTGTCATCAGCATCCCCGGCATTCAATCCAGTGTTTGAAGGGCAATCGACCACGTTTCGAGCAAAGCCCAGAGGTGCAGCCAGAGGTTCGGCGAGACGCCCCTCTAGGGGAAGAGGATTCAGAGGTGGTCGCGGCCAGGGAGGCAAGACTGCAGGGCAGTCAAAGTGAAGTGTCGCCGGTAGGTGGGAGACTACAGTATTTCCGGGATCGCTGGACCTTCAATCCCTGGGCCCACCGCCTGCTCAAAAATGGACTGGGTTGGAGTTGGTACAGTACTCCGGCCCTGTGCCCTCAATTTTTCCAACACTCCACCCCCGTTTTGGAGGAGTACATTCAAGAACTGTTGGAGAAAAAGGTGATCCGGAGGGTAAAGTCCATCAAGTTCCAAGGGAGGCTGTTTTGTGTTCCCAAGAAAGACTCGGGGAAACTCAGAGTCATTCTGGACTTGTCACCACTCAACAAGTTCATAATGAACCACAAGTTCAAGATGTTAACGTTACAACACATAAGGGCCTTACTGCCCAAGAGGGCATATACTGTCTCCATCGATTTGTCAGACGCATATTGGCACGTTCCAATAAGTCGCCGTCTCTCCCCCTACCTAGGATTCAAGCTACAACAAAAACTTTATGCTTTCAGAGCGATGCCTTTCGGGCTAAACATAGCTCCAAGGATCTTTACGAAGCTTGCGAGCGCAGCGCTCAAACAGTTACGCCTAAAAGGGTTCCAGGTAGTAGCCTACCTGGAGGATTGGTTGGTGTGGGCAGCATCCAGAGCGGAATGCTTGCAGGCTTCCCTACAGGTGATTCAGTTCCTGGAATATCTAGGTTTCATGATCAACAGAAAGAAGTCCCGTCTTTCTCCAGCTCAGAGGTTCCAGTGGTTGGGAATTCACTGGGATCTAGTGTCACACCGTTTTTCCATTCCAATGTCGAAAAGGAAGGAAATAGCGGGGTCTGTCAAGAGACTTCTAGGTTCCGAGAGGATATCAAGACGCGAACGAGAGAGGGTTTAGGGCTCTCTTCAGTTCGCATCAGTAACAGACCCAGTGCTAAGAGCACAGCTAAAAGATGCAGCGGGAGTTTGGAGAACCTTTGCATCAAAAGAGCGAAGGGACTTGAAGAGACCGGTCCCACTTCGGCTACGTTCTCTTCTCAGACCGTGGTCTCAAGCCAGTCGTCTAAAGAGGTCAGTACCTCTTCAGCCACCCCCCCCCCCCCCCCCGTCAGTGACAATCCACACAGACGCCTCAAAGGTAGGGTGGGGAGGTCACTCCCATCGGAAAAAAGTGCAAGGAACCTGGTCCAAGCTATTTGGGACTTTTCACATAAACTTTCTAGAAGCTATGGCAGTGCTTCTTACCCTGAAGAAAGTATCCCCACGTCACTCGATCCATGTAAGGTTGGTACTGGACAGCGAGGTGGTAGTGAAATGTCTGAATCGGCGGGGATCGAGATCTCCACCTCTCAACCAGGTAATGTTAGCCATATTTCGACTGGCGGAGAAGAAGAAGTGGCACCTGTCAGCAGTTCACCTTCAAGGAGTCCGGAATGTGACCGCGGACGCTCTATCCAGGGTTACACCGATAGAGTCGGAATGGTCCCTAGACGCAGGATCATTCTCCTTCATCTCGAGTCAAGTCCCAGAACTGCAGATAGACCTCTTCGCGACAAAGGACAACAAGAAGCTGCCGAGATATGTGTCCCCGTACGAGGACCCCTTTGCGGAAGCAGTAGATGCGATGTCCCTCGATTGGAACAGATGGTCCAGGATCTACCTGTTTCCCCCTCACAATCTGATGTTGAGGGTCCTCAACAAACTGAGATCCTTCAAGGGAGTAGCAGCGATAGTGGCCCACAAGTGGCCGAACAGTGTATGGTTCCCTCTAGCTCTGGAACTACGACTAGAGTTTCTACCACTCCCGGACCCAGTTCTGTACCAGCAAGTCCAGAAGTCGACTGTCTACGCTTCATCACAAAAAACCCGGACCCTGCAGCTCATGATTTTCTCTCCCTAGCGGTGAAGAAACGGTTCGGAATCTCGAAAGATAGCATCGACTTCCTGGAAGAATATAAGTGTAAGTCTACTAGAAGGCAGTACGAATCAGCATGGAAGAAATGGGTAGCCTTTGTCAAAGACAAGAATCCGCACGAGATCTCTACGGAGTTCTGCCTATCCTTCTTCATCCACCTCCACGGACAGGGGCTGGCGGCTAACACGATTTCTAAATGTAAGTCAGCTCTGACAAGACCCATTCTATATGCCTTCCAGGTAGACCTCGCTAACGAGATGTTTAACAAGATCCCGAAGGCCTGTGCTAGGCTTAGACCTTCAGCTCCTCCAAAGCCTATTTCATGGTCTTTAGACAAAGTCCTTCATTTTGCCTCATTACTGGATAATGAGGAGTGTGCACTGAAGGACCTGACTCAAAAAGTGATCTTCCTTTTTGCCCTTGCTTCTGGGGCCAGAGTTAGTGAGATTGTAGCCCTCTCGAGAGAGGAGGGCCGGGTTCAGTTCCTGGATGGGGGAGAACTGAACCTGTTTCCGGACCCTATGTTTCTCGCTAAGAACGAGTTGCCCACTAACAGGTGGGGTCCCTGGAGAATCTGCCCTCTGAAAGAAGATGCATCTCTATGTCCCGTAGAATGCCTAAAGGTCTATCTTCGTAGAACTTCAGACTTCCATGGGGGCCAACTATTCAGAGGAGAAACATCGGGCTCGAATTTATCTTTAAATCAACTTAGGGCGAAAATTACATATTTTATTCGCAGAGCGGATCCTGACAGTTCACCCGCAGGTCCTGATCCGAGGAAAGTTGCTTCATCCTTAAACTTCTTTAACTTTATGGATTTTGAACACCTTCGTTCATACACTGGCTGGAAGTCTTCCAGGGTATTCTTTCGCCACTATGCTAAGCAAGTGGAGCAGCTAAAGAGGTCTGTGGTAGCAGTTGGTTGCGTCGTTAACCCTGCTGTTTAACTCTGCGAGGAACAGTGGATTTAATTGGGACTTTGATTCTTGGGTGAGTGTATAGTTATATGCGTTGCTATAACTAGTAGTGAAGGCTCTGGTAGCCCACAGTGACTGTTCCAGCGTTATGGTGATTGTAGCACAAGTACAGACAGGTGTGCCGAGCGTTTCTGACGCTAATGTCAGTGGATAGTAACATGGACGTTTAACTTTGATACCTTGGTATGTGACAAGTGACCTGATTGTTTTCTTTCAGATAACCATACATCCATGCACTATGGTACTTGTGTAAATTGTTGGTCATCCACCTATCATATGTATATATTTGTGGTAACCATGTCTATTTATTGTTATTCAATAAACTTGTTCTCGGGAACCTTGCGTCTCCTTCACCTATATTGATTTAATTTTATTTATTGAGCATTTAGCCTATGTATATTAATCGGGGATATCTATAATAGCCTATTCCTTAATGCAAGCCTTGTTGCACTGGTTTATACTTTCCTTAGCATAAAGGGCTCCACCCTTCTCTGACGACGGTGGCGGCAGCAAGTTTAATCCTACGCAGATATAACCTTTTTGTCTATTTCTACTTCGACCAGGGTGCTGGTCGTGGTTTTTCCCTTGGATGCTGTAGTTCCGTAAGGACTATGCTTTACTTCATATAGAGTGAGACCACTATATTGTACTGGCTTGCGAGTGATTCATACATAGGTATATGTACTCTTCGTTCGTTTCTAGAGTCTAGTAGGACTCCTCCCTGTAGGGGGCAGGAAGCGCTTTCATGGCTTATGATTAGTGAAAAGATGTATAACGGTAACATCTTAGGTCTTTCAGTCGAGTTGACTAAGAAACATTCCTGAGGAGTACGGCACGTATTGAGAATCCACAGATACAGTAATGCTCTGGTATACTTCCATCAGGACGACATGGCTTGAGCCCAAAAAACGGATTTTGAGCGAAGCGAAAAATCTATTTTTGGGTAAGATGGCCATGTCGTCCTGATGGACCCGCCCTGTCCCTTTTCAAAAAAAAAAAAAAAAAAAGAAAGAAAAGGGCTGTAGGACCCCTCCCTACATACAGTATCTGTAGCACCTCGTGTATTGCTACAAGGAATACAGATGGCGCCGCGAGCGGCGCAGGGCACGCTTACGAAACGGGGAGGAGAGATGCCTTACGAACGGCTCCCCCCTTTCTTATCGTTTTCGTTTTCTTGCCATTTGACCCCTACGAAGTGTTAACTCTATTCGGGGTTTAGATTGCTATGAGGCGTGTCAAGAATACGTCCGCTGATATTTACGATATCCCTAAGGTCTTTTTTAGGGATACTCGCTCCAGGAGTTAGAATTCTGGGTACCTTAAGGTAAATTCTCTGGGAATATCGCCGTAGTTGTAATATACCCTAGGAAGCTGCCTTTAAGGAACTTCCATCAGGACGACATGGCCATCTTACCCAAAAATAGATTTTTCGCTTCGCTCAAAATCCGTTATATATATATATATAATATATATATATATATATATATTTATATATATATATATATATATATATATATATATATATATATATATATATATATAAAGAAATAACAGAAATCAACAGTGGTTGTTTGCACCTTACCTCATGAATCGTGAATGAAGCTCCCGTGAAAAAAAAAAAAGTGTATATACACTGTCTCTGCCCCAAGTTCCCAGTAGCAGTGGAACAACTGCTCAAGATGGCTGCCAGTTACGTTCCACTGCCGGTGGTGCTAAAAATCTCTGGACTAGAACAGGCCACCATTGGAAACTGAACATTGCAACATACAATGACAAGACTTTGTCTATGAAAGAGGACCTTACTGTGTTATTAGAAGAGCTGAAAGATCTAAATTGGGATATAATAGGATTATTGAAATTAGAAGAACTGGGGAATCTTAAAGAGTTTTGATTATGAATTTGTAAATAAATTATAACTAATGGTTGGCTGGTGCCAAATGTGATGGCGCCCAAACGGCAGTGCCCAATGTCAGGTGGCACCCAAACTGTTGTGCCAAAACAACTGCGCCCAAACGGGTTCGCCCAATAGTCCCATTCTGTCCAAAAATGCTATCAAAATTGAATTACTATATTCTACACATTGCTGTACCATGTCTTGAAATGAAAATTTGGTCATTACACTTCTACTTTTTTCTAAATCCTGCTTGTTCATCTTTCAGCTTTTCATATATCTTTTTCTCAAGTCTCTTCATAATAAGCATACTATATATTTTCATGACAACTGATGTAAGTGTAATGCCTCTGTAATTATTGCAATCAGTCACATCTCCTTTATTGCTATTTTTACCAACACACCTAGCTCCCATTCATCAGGATTTGCCTCTTCACGCCACATTCTATAAAATAATTTTGTAAGTAATCTGGGGGTCACTTCATCTTCGGCCAATATCATCTCAGTAGTTATTTTATCATATATAGGGATTTTTCCTCGAGTTTTTAATGATACTTTAACTTCAAACACACTGAATTCATTCATGGGCACATTAAGATCTTCTTCAGATTCAGGCCTATTCATGACCTTACTAAAGTGTTCCATCCAACGTTGCCTTTATTCCTCGACTGCTGTTACAAGAGATAATTCTCTCTTTTTGATGAGTATATGCTTCTCCATTGCTTCCGTAGAGATTTCATTAATAATTCGATGAGCAATTCTTACACCATAGCCACTCCCTGGATTAATAGCTTTGTCAGCCTCATTTGCTTTCCTGTCTAAATATTCTCTCCAGTCATTCTTGGCTTTTCCTTTGACCTCACTATCAATACTGGAATACTTAGCATGCTCTACCTTGTAATTTTCATTAATTCCTCGAAAACTTTCAACAATCAATTTCTGTCTTTGTCTCGTTGTAGTATCCCAAGTATCATTTGATATCCATGGTTTTTCCATTGTAACTGCAAGTCCCAAAAAATGTTATTTTTATTAATAAAATAAATTTTTGAATATACTTACCCGATAATCATGTAGCTGTCAACTCCGTTGCCCGACAGAATTCTATGGAGGGATACGCCAGCTATCACAATACTAGAAGGGGGTGTATTTACCAGCGCCACCTGTGGCCAGGTACTCAAGTACTTCTTGTTGACACCTCCTCAATTATTCCTCGGTCCACTGGTTCTCTATGGGGAGGAAGGGAGGGTCGATTAAATCATGATTATCGGGTAAGTATATTCAAAAATTTATTTTATTAATAAAAATAACATTTTTCAATATTAAACTTACCCGATAATCATGTAGCTGATTCACACCCAGGGGGGTGGGTGAAAACCAGTGTACAAGATTAAAGGATAGCTAAGTATCCCATATTTCATATAATCAGTTATCCACAATAACAATGAAATAATAAGTACCTGGTAAGGAAGTCGACTTGAACCGTTACTCTGCCTTTAATAAGATCGTCTTCCTTACTGAGCGCAGCGTTCCTCTTGGGAGGCTGAATCAACTCAAAGGTGCTAAAGTATACAGGGCTGCAACCCATACTAAAGGACCTCATCACAACCTTTAACCTTGGCGCTTCTCAAGAAAGAATTGACCACCCGCCAAATCAACAAGGATGTGGAAGGCTTCTTAGCCGACCGTACAACCCATAAAAAGTATTCAAGAGAAAGGTTAAAAAGTTATGGGATTATGGGAATGTAGTGGCTGAGCCCTCGCCTACTACTGCATTCGTTGCTACGAATAGACCCAGGGTGTAGCAGTACTCGTAAAGAGACTGGACATCTTTGAGATAGAATGATGCGAACACTGACTTGTTTCTCCAATAGGTTGCATCCATAACACTCTGCAGAGAACGGTTCTGTTTGAAGGCCACTGAAGTAGCCACAGCTCTCACTTCATGTGTCCTTACCTTCAGCAAAGCAAGGTCTTCTTCCTTCAGATGAGAATTTGCTTCTCTAATCAGAAGCCTGATGTAGTAAGAAACTGAGTTCTTAGACATTGGTAGAGAAGGCTTCTTGATAGCACACCATAAGGCTTCTGATTGTCCTCGTAATGGTTTTGACCTTTAGATAGTACTTAAGAGCTCTAACTGGGCAAAGTACTCTCTCCAGTTCGTTCCCCACCATGTTGGACAGGCTTGGGATCTCGAACGACTTAGGCCAAGGACGGGAAGGAAGCTCGTTTTTAGTCAAAAAACCGAGCTGTAAGGAACATGTAGTCGTTTCAGATGTGAAACCTATGTTCCTGCTGAAGGCGTGGATCTCACTTACTCTTTTACCTGTTGCTAAGCACACGAGGAAAAGAGTTTTTTAATGTGAGGTCCTTAAAAGAGGCTGATTGGAGCGGTTCAAATCCTGATGACATTAGGAACCTTAGGACCACGTCTAGATTCCAGCCTGGAGTGGACAACCGACGTTCCTTTGAGGTCTCAAAAGACCTAAGGAGGTCCTGTAGATCTTTGTTGGAGGAAAGATCCAAGCCTCTGTGGCGGAAAACCGCTGCCAACAAACTTCTGTAACCCTTGATCGTAGGAGCTGATAGGGAGCTTACGTTCCTTAGATGTAACAGGAAGTCAGCAATCTGGGTTACATTGGTACTGGTTGAGGAAAAACTGCATTGGCCTTGCACCAGCTTCGGAAGACTTCCCATAAAGACTGATAGACTCTGAGAGTGGATGTCGTCCTTGCTCTGGCAATCGCTCTGGCTGCCTCCTTCGAAAAGCCTCTAGCTCTTGAGAGTCTTTCGATAGTCTGAAGGCAGTCAGACGAAGAGCGTGGAGGATGGGAGTACTTTCTTTACGTGAGGTTGACGCAGAAGGTCCACTCTAGGAGGAAGAGTCCTGGGAACGTCGACCAGCCATAGCAGTACCTCAGTAAAACATTCTCTCGCGGGCCAGAGGGGAGCAACCAACGTCAGCCGTGTCCCTTTGTGAGAGGCGAACTTCTGAAGTACCCTGTTGACAATCTTGAACGGCGGGAATGCATACAGGTTGAGATGGGACCAATCCAGCAGAAAGGCATCCACGCGAACTGCTGCTGGGTCTGGAATCGGAGAACAACACAAGAGGAGCCTCTTGGTCATCGAGGTAGCGAATAGATCTATGGTTGGCTGATCCCACAGGGCCCAAAGTCTGCTGCAAACATTCTTGTGAAGGGTCCACTCTGTGGGGAAGACCTGACCCTTCCGGCTGAGGCGATCTGCCATGACATTCATATCGCCCTGAATGAGCCTCGTTACCAGCGTGAGCTTTCGATCTTTTGACCAAATGAGGAGGTCCCTTGCGATCTCGAACAGCTTCCTCGAATGAGTCCCTCCCTGCTTGGAGATGTAAGCCAAGGCTGTGGTGTAGTCGGAGTTCACCTCCACCACCTTGTTAAGCTGGAGGGACTTGAAGTTTATCAAGGCCAAATGAACTGCCAACAACTCCTTGCAATAGATGTGAAGTGTCCTTTGCTCCTGATTCCATGTTCCCGAGCATTCCTGTCCGTCCAGTGTCGCACCCCAGCCCGTGTCCGATGCGTCCGAGAAGAGACGGTGGTCGGAGGACTGAACAGCCAATGGTAGACCTTCCTTGAGAAGAATGCTGTTCTTCCACCACGTTAGAGTAGACCTCATCTCTTCGGAAACAGGAACTGAGCCCGTCTCTAGCGTCATGTCCTTTATCCAGTGAGCAGCTAGATGATACTGAAGGGGGCGGAGGTGGAGTCTCCCTAACTCGATGAACAGGGCCAGCGATGAAAGTGTCCCTGTTAGACTCATCCACTGCATGACTAAGCATCGGTTCCTTCTCAGCATGCTCTGGATGCATTCTAGGGCTTGGAAGATCCTTGGGGCCGACGGACAAGTCCGAAAAGCTCGACTCTGAAGATCCATACCCAAGGAGACAATGGTCTGGGATGGAACGAGCTGAGACTCCTCAAAATTGACCAGGAGGCCCAGTTCCTTGGTCAGATCCATAGTCCATTTGAAAATCTCCAGACAGCGACGACTTGAGGGAGCTCTTAAAAGCCAGTCGTCTGACGGAGCCGGACACAAGATCATGATACTGCTGCACAGTCTGTAAACTGTCAATCATGGGCAAGCGAGGAAGTACAGTGACAACCCGAATCTGTCTAGACTGTCTGGGTCGTACAGACAACTCCTTAACGGGTTGCTGAGGTTGCCCACTGCGTCACAACAAGTCCCTTCTGTTGGTTGTTGAACGTCTTCCCCGTGACACATTGACTCCGTAAACAAAAAATCCTCTAACAAGGACTAAGCTTGGACTGCATGTCATGCAACACAGCTCAAGGTCTATGGGAGCAGGTGTGGTAACAGACGGGATTAGCGGCTGAAGTGTAACCATTACCTTCCCTGTAAGCATGTTATGCTTAAATAAAAGTCCATAAGAGGTTATGCAGCTAAAGGCTCCCTCCAAATGACAGAGTCCTCAAGGGAATATCAGAAGGAGGGAGAAAAGAACTTTCTCATCTACAGGGACCTTATCCTAGAAAAGCTAAGTTCTCTGAGTGAGGGTTCACTGGTGCAAAGCAGCAGACTAGAAGGCAACGTTATGAAACTGCTTGACAGTCTAGTGAGTTGGCAACAACCCAAGATGTGTTGAGAAGCATGCGGTAAGGTATGCAGAGCATGATGTATGCAGAGTATGCTGTATGCAGAGCATGCTGAATGCAGAGCATGCTGTATGCAGAGCATGTTGTATGCAGAGCATGCTGTATGCAGAGCATGCTGAATGCAGAGCATGCTGAATGCTGAGCATGTAGGAAGTAGAGCCTGCTGTAAGCAGAGCCTGCTGAAAGGAAAGCAGAGCGTGTGCATGGCGTTTAACATTTCTCAGAAATTCCATGACCAGTGCTAGAGTGCTTAATGCATGCTTGCATGGGGTTTAAACCATGGTATGCTGAACAGCAGAGTCAGAACGAGCTGGAACAACAACAGAGGTTTCCTCAACTTGAGGGAAAACCTGAGGTTCAGACTGCACAGGCTGAACAACAGACGGAGCAGAAGGCAGGTGCAAGGGTGAAGGAGGTTGACTCCTAGCAAGAGTTGCACCCAAGGATTGTACCAGCTGAGCGGAGGACGGAGGCGGAGTAGTCCGTTCCTGTTCCTGAGAGATGAGTGGAGCATGAGAAGGTTGAGGCTGCGCAGAACAAGGTAAAGTTCTAGCAAGCTGAGGCTCCTGAGTCGCAAGTGCATGGTGTAGATGAGCTTGCCTAGATGAGGGTTGAACTCGGTGCAGCGCTGGTTGAGCAGACAGACTCACGGAGGGGAGAGGTTGTTGAACCCCAACCGAGAGTTGCACCACTGGAGGAGCAGCAAGGGGAGGAGGAGGAAGAGTGTAACTCTCCTGATCCCAAAGCAAGGGTTGCCTTAAAGAAGGCTGAGGCTGAACAACACTGTGAACAGCAAACTCCGAAAGTGGTTCAACATCGTACGCCTGGCAGATGGAGCTGCGACTGGGTGCAGCGAGTGCAGGCGGGTGCAGCACAGGCTGAACGGGTGCAGGAGGTTGGTGCACCACCGGTGCAGGCGGGTGCAGCATAGGCTGAACGGGTGCAGGAGGTTGGTGCACCACCGGTGCAGGCGGGTGCAGCACAGGCTGAACGGGTGCAGGAGGTTGGTGCACCACCGGTGCAGGCGGGTGCAGCACAGGCTGAACGGGTGCAGGAGGTTGGTGCACCACAGGTGCAGGAGGTGCAACACTCTCAGCACGACACTCACGCATCAAGTCCGAAAGCTGTGCTTGCATGGACTGTAGTAGAGTCCACAACATCATACGCCTGGCAGATGGTACTGTGATCAGGCGGAGCGAGTGTAGGAGGAGGGAGTGTAGGCGGAGGCGGTGGAGCAACACTCTCAGCCCGACACTCACTCATCAAGTCCGAAAACTGTGCTTGCATGGACTGTAGTAGAGTTCACAACATCGTACGCCTGGCAGATGGTGCTGCGACCAGGCGGAGCAGGTGCAGGCTGGGCGAGCACAGGTGCAGCGAGAACAGGTGGAGGGAGTGCAGGCGGTGCAACACTCTCAGCCCGACACTCACGCATCAAGACCGAAAGTTGTGACTGTATGGACTGCAGTAGAGTTAACTTGGGGTCGGCAGACACTAAGTTCTGCTGAGGTAAAGCCTTAACAGCAGAGATCTGTTGTGGCAGAACCTTACTCCTCTAAGTCGGAGTGTAATTGATGACTTAGGAGAGTCAGAGCTAACCCAACGACTGCATTCGGGTTGTGAACTTTAACTTCGTACGTCTGGCATAGGTCTGGACTTAACGTTTAAGAAGTCTTGAGACCTGAGACCAGTGTTACTCTGCCTTTATTTTCTCCCCTAATCTTCTGCAGACGAGCAAAATAAGGGCTCAATCGTCTGCGGGTGGGAGTGACGGTCTCGGTAAGACACGCCCACAACCACCGAGAATACTTCTGTGCGCCGATCAAGGCCTGCTGAACCCTTATGCCCTTCGACATTGCTTCTCCCCTGGGCTTGGGAGCTTGCAAGAGGTCCCGGACTGGGAGGACGACTGGCGCGCACAAAAGTACCCTCACGCACTAATCACTTATCACTTTTATTTCTGTTTGCACTTATTTCACTGAACTCGAAACTTAAGTGGTTTGTACCTGAAATACGCAATTCTATCCTTTCTCAAAGTTAGTAATTGTGAAAACAGAATTACAATGTAACAGAAAAATCTAATGAAAGATAAATCAGTGGTTGGAAAGAGACTAAACACTAGATCACTCTAGAAACGTTTAGTTTCTTCCCCTAAAGAGACTAGGGAGAAGAGCAAAAATCGATAATGACGTTACTCGTACGCCTGGCAGGCTTGAATGAAACGTTTATCCTCTTTCTCCCTCCGTCTCTATCTCTCTCTCTCTCTCTCTCTCTCTCTTGACTTAGAACCTGAGAGAAGAGCCCAATCATATATATCGTTAAAACATATTATTGTTAAAGGAAAAAAACTGAAAAGTTCCTTTATTAGGATCAAAACCATTAAGTAAAGAAAGAATGAACAAAACGCTAGACACGGTTACTCTTACTGCAACGTGAAACCGTGAACATTCTCTCTCTATCGTAACGATAGAGTGCAAGTTGAACGTTCTGAACGTCAACAACTGCAGAGACAAAACAAAACGTTAGTTCAGCTTTGAAAACAGTACGAGACTGTCAAAGAAAATCTTTCAAACTCTGTGGCGGAAATAGCATAATATGTTAACAGGTAAAACTGAAATGACGGGCTCAAAGTTTATTAACTTCGGTAAAAGACCGCCTACTATTAGGAAGGTCGAAAATAAACAAATATAAAAATTAATTTTAATGAGTTTATAATAAAAGGAAGTTAATCGAAGAGGCCTATAAGAGGCGGAGAGATATAAAATAAATCTATAACTTTTGTTAAGCAAAATTAAGAAAGAGAGTCTATACTCTCTTAGACACCAACACTTCCGTCTAAGGGAAGGGTCGGCCATTGAAAGGTGAACGAGAGTTCATACTCTCTCGTCACCAAAATTAATCAAATTAATTCCAAAAGCTAACTAAGCTAATATAGAAGTTTTCCAGTAAAGCGACAGCCGAAATCAAAGAGAAATACTTCACCAAAGTCGTGAAAATACTCCAAGAACATAAGCGTATCCCAGAACGTCTTGCCGGAAGCACGACAGAGGAATAATTGAGGAGGTGTCAACAAGAAGTACTTGAGTACCTGGCCACAGGTGGCGCTGGTAAATACACCCCCTTCTAGTATTGTGATAGCTGGCGTATCCCTCCATAGAATTCTGTCGGGCAACGGAGTTGACAGCTACATGATTATCGGGTAAGTTTAATATTGAAAACTTCACTACCAACAGACTGATATACTGTATGTTCTTAATATCACACCATTCTTCATTAATTGTCTACTCTTCGTATCTTAAAGTCTCTAGGACTGCAAATCGATTCCTACATTCAATTTCAAACGCTTCTCTGTGCTCATCTTCTAGATGCTTAGCTGCATCAAACCTAGGTATTCTATCTACATTTCTGTTGGTTACTTTCAGTTTTAATTTCAGTGTGGCAATGAAGAGCTCGTACTTACTACCAATATCTGCACCTCTATAGCTTCATACATTTCTCAGAGTCCTCCTTCTTTCTTTATTAATGGCTATGTGATCTATTTGATTTTTGTAATTGCCACATGCTGAAGTCCATGTATAATTGTGGATGTCCTTGTGCTAGAAAAGAGTACCTCCAATAACAAGATTGTTTGTTGAACAAAAACTTGAAAAATGTGTCCCATTTTCATTTGCAACTTCGCCAAGACCCTAAACACCTATCACATTCTCTATACTTTGATTATTCCTTGCAACTTTAGCATTGAAGTCACCAATCACAATTTTCATATCTCCATCTGGGATCTCATCTATTACACTCTGCAGTTCTTCATAGTATTCATCTTTCCTTTCTTTGAGGAAATCATTTGTTGGTGCATAGCCAACCATAATACTCGTATTGCACTGCTTTGATTTAAACTTTGCAAGTAAAAATATACTATTTACAGGTCTCCAAATGGCTAATGCCTTTTCTGTTCTTGGTGTCATCAAAATTCCTACCCCTTCTCTTCCAACTCCATATGTTTTTCCTGAGTAGATATACGTATCGCCTCGGTCCAAGATTTCTTTTCCGATCCCCTTACAACGTGTTCCACTTAGGCCCAAGATATCCAAACTATATTCTATAAATTCATTCTCCGCTTGCTGTAACTTCCCAATCTTATTCATGATTCCAATTACCAATTTTGTTTCCTCTCATGTCACGAATCTACTTCGAATACCACATCCAAAGAGTATTGGGGTCGTGTCAGGAACCAAAATATACACAAGCATATTCATATATGTAAATGCGTATACACACACACATATATATGTGTGTGTGTGTGTGCGCGCGTATACAGTAAAGACTATTTTTCTAAACAGCTTCCCGGTTTCCTAACTATCTCCTAAGAATGAGGTTGCTTGCCACACCACTTATCTTGACCCCAACAGATCCTAGTAACAATTTACAATTAGATGGCCTAATGATAGATAAGCAGGATTACACCAAGGGTCAGCTCTGAGCCCATTTATCTTTAACATAGTGATGGACGTTTTAATAGAAGAGGTACGGGAGGCAGTACCATGGAACATATTGTATGCAGATGATATTGTTCTGTGCACAGAGAGCAGGGAAGATCTGGAAATGAAATTGGAAAGGTGGAGGCAAGTACTGGAGGACAGAGGAATGAGAATAAGTAGATCTAAGACAGAATATATGTGTACCACCAGTGAGGGGGATGATATGGAAAGTATTCATCTTAGAGGAGAACAGATAAAGAGAGTTGATAAGTTTAAATATTTGGGATCCTTTGTTAAGGCTGGAGGAGGTATGGAAGATGAAGTTAAACATCGGGTACAGGCAGGCTGGAACAACTGGAGAGCAGCCTCAGGAGTTCTTTGTGACAAAAGAATACCACTGAGGTTGAAAGGAAAATTTCATAAGACAGTGGTAAGAACAGCAATGCTGTATGGAACGGAAACAGCAAGCATGAGAAAGACAGAGGAGAAGAAGATGGATGTGGCAGAAATGAGAATGCTTAGGTGGATGTCTGGGGTGACAAGAGAGGATCAGATAAAAAATGACTACATAAGGGGGTCGACAAAGGTGGTGGAAATATCAAAGAAAGTGCAGGAAGGGAGGCTGAGATGGTATGGACACCTGATGAGGAGAGATGAGGACCAAGTTGGGAGACATACTATGGAGATGGAGGTTCAGGGAAGAAGAAGAAGAGGGAGACCAAGAAAGAGATGGAGGGACTGTGTGAGAGGAGACTTACAGGAGAAGGGGATTGATGAGGCAGAAGCGCAGAATAGAAAAAGATAGAAACGGCTCATCCGCAACGGCGACCCCATATAAAAATGGGAACCAACAGGGAAGAAGAAGAATGATAGATAAGCATGGAAAGAATCGTGGCCTACTAAACATGAGGTAAGTGCTGTACCACCAGGTCACATTACTTCATTGCACCTTTAAAATGTGCCTGTGTACAGTAAGTTACTAATATCAATCAAACGCCATATGTACATAATGCGACAAGTATTACACTCAGGCACACAAAATTAAAAAAGGAATAATGAGTGTTTTGATAAAATCCAATGGATTACCTTAGCAAAACAATTAGAGGACGGAAGAAAAATAAGGACCATGAGCTGTTGATATTCAAAATTTCAGGAATTAAGGAAGACAGAGAGAGAGAGAGAGAGAGAGAGAGAGAGAGAGAGAGAGAGTACTATAATCCTAAAACATAAATTGCTTTCAAATATAAAATATTCTCTCTATAGTTTGGCATTTTCAGATAGAGAAAGAAAGACTCTAAGAATGTTAATATTTCTTTATAACCAAGTCAGACTAAACATACCTTTGTCCATAAAGTAAAGTAAAGAAACTCTCCTTCAGGGAAGGAAGGAAAACACAATATAACAAAAGTAATCAGAGATTTCTGACCTCCGCTAAAGGTTAATAAAGTCGTCAATGGCCTAAGATCTACCTGCGATGGAAATTTCGTCAAAATCCATCAATTTGTTTTGACATCATCTTTAAAATGGCGAAAAGTGTAAATCCCTATGTAGAATCCGGATTCGGATACTCTCGAAAATTTAATGAGATTGTCCATGACCTAAGATAAACCAGTTTTGACGTAATCCTGTCCACAGACACGCAGAAACATTGACAAATAAATATATAAACCGACTCGATTATATAACCTCCTTGGCGGAGGTATTAACATAAACAATAATAATATCTTCGTACTCTTTTCCTACTTTTGTAAACAACTTTACGTTCGCTACTTATTTATTTACTTATCCATTCCTGTTTTTATTCTGGTTATGCAATATCAAACGAATGAGAAAACCTTGTAAGGGAACTCACTGACCAAAAATATTCCTTCGTCCTTTCCTCGCTGCAATAGGCAATCCAACAACAAAGACTAACGCAATACTTTATAAGATATCAAATCAAGGCTGAATTGTGGTGTTTAGTAGCAATCGAATCCCCACAAGGTCGGAGGGAAATAGGTCAGCGTATATTATTACCACGATTTGTGTTTTATGTGATTTTCTCATCCCCATGGAAACATCAGCTCGATTTTTAGTGCAATCCGTATTATCAAAGCTAACAAATGTTGTTTTATATAAGTGGATGATACCTTTGTCTGTAAAGATATCAAAGGGTCTCTCTTCATAAAATTGTAAAATAAAATATTTTTTAAAAGGAGTAAAGCGACCATTTTTTCAGTAAGCGCCATTGAGGTATATTATTTAGGTCATGTCAATTCTCGAAAAAAAACGAATCTTATATTGTTTTATGTTATAGTATTATATGACAAGGCTTTTTCTTGTTTCAGAGAGGATAAAACCCGCAAATCTAAATAAAGTTTTACTGTTTGAGTTTTCTCTCACAATAGTTAGATAAAAATAAATGAGTAAACTACATTTTATAAAAATTCAAACTTGTCTAGAACTTCAAAACTAGTAACATACATGAAAATGATAGTCAATAAAATAAATGCATAATATAAGCACAGAGTATACTCAAGATATACCCGATGACAGAATAATTTATATATGTATAAATTATGATATATACGGCTCATGATTCATTATGAAAAGGTATGCTGAAAATATACTCAGCATACGTTAAGGGCGAATCTTTATTTTGGGTGATGTAAATGAAGGCAAAATGGAGCTACACTTAGTTATACGTTACGAACAAATGTGAGACGTAATTAAATAAAAAAATCGATTAAAAATAATACCGAATTACGTTACGACTGAATTGTAAAGCAGGTACAAAACACGTAACGACTAATTGATATGACATGGCTAAGTCTGCTTTTAAGCAGATGGTATAATTGCAATACAATGATATAAAAGATGTTGATAATAAATGGGCGATATACGTACATAAAATAATTGATATATTGTGTACTTGTTAAAAATGTTTCTACTAAATGTATGATACAAGAGCAAAACATATTTTTACGATGAAATACATCTTAGTTAAAATAAAAAAAACATTTTAAGACTCTTGAATAGTACAGTGGTAATGTATTCGCCTAGCATTAGCATGGCAGTAGATCAATCCCAGCCTAGGACCTTGAGTTTAATCTGATTGCTGGAGAAGCTACTGCTGTGGTTGCACACCACAGTGGGTAGTTGAGTTTGCCCGGCTGACGTTCTGTTCAGCAACTATTCTGATGAAACTGGAACTGAATTCAGACACCTTTAATTGGTTTCATCCTTGATAAATAATCATTCTTTTATAATAATAATAATAATAATAATAATAATCATCATCATCATCATCATCTCCTACGCCTATTGACGCAAATGGCCTTGGTTCGATTTCACCAATAGTCTCAACCTTGACCTTTTAAATCAATATTTCTCCATTCATCCTCTCCTACTTCACGCTTCATAGTCTGGGTCTTCCAACTCTTCTAGTGCCTTGTGGAGCCCAGCTGAAAGTTTGGTGAACTAATCTCTTTTACGGAGTGCGAAGAGCATGCAAAATCCATCACCATCTACTCCTCACCATGATCTCATCCACATACGGCACTCGAGTAATCTCTTATAGTGTCATTTATAATCCTGTACTGGCATTTAACTCACAATATCCTTCTGAGGGCTTTGTTCTCGAATCTATAAAATCTGTTGGACATTGTTTCATTGTCATACCACGACTCATGTCCATACAGTAACACCGATCCCACTAAACTGATATATAGCCTGATTTTTAAATGTAATTTTAGGCGATTTGATTTCTATATTTTACTTAGCCAAGCCCTTGTCTGATTTGCTTTTGTCAATATTTCATTAAAGTCCAATTCTAAAGACCTTGAATTAGAGATCATAGTTCCTAAATATTTAAATGATTGTTCGTCATCAATCCTTTCTCCTTACAATGATATTTCATCTTCCATTGCATATTCCGGTCTCATCGTCTCTGTCTTTCTTTTCATCTTGAGCCCAACCTCATGTAATATTTCATGCATTCTGGTGAGCAAACATTGCAAGTCCTGTGGTGTTCTGCTAATAAGGAAAGCGTCATCAGCATATTCTAGGTCCGCTAATTTCCTGTTATCAATCCAGTCCAATCATTCTCCACCATCCCCAACTATTCTATGCATTGCAAAATCCATGAGGAGGAAAAAAAATATGTGCCAACACATTTCCTTGGAGTACTCCACTGGTCACTGGAAATTCATTTGATAGGACTCCACTAACATTAACTTTGCACTTGCTATGCTCGTGAACAGACAGACTTAATCAAATTTACATATTTGAGAATAACTCAGGACTCTCAACAAAACTGGCCGGTGCACAAGATCAAAAGCTTTTATCTTAGTCCACAAATGTCATCAAAAGGGGATTTCTTTATTGTACACATTACTGTACCACATGTATTAAAATGAAAATTTGTTCAGTACAAGTTTTACTTTTCGAAATCCTGCTTATTCATCTCAGCTTTTCATCAATCACTCTCTCTAGTCCCCTTAGTATGAGCATACTATATATATACATGACAACTGACGTAAGTGTGATGCCTCTGCAATTATTGCAATCAGTCAGATCTTTTTTTTTTCTTTTTTTTTTTTTGCATTTTCACAAACACTCCTAACTCCGATTCATCAATTTTGCCTCTTCATGCCGCATTCTACAGTAATAATAATAATAATAATAATAATAATAATAATAATAATAATAATATATTAAATTGTGTGCTGCTCATACCTTCTAGATGGAACCCTGAATTTAATTATTTGCCCGCCTTGATACCTTGTCCTTCAACGCTTTAGTCGTAATAAGCCTCTAACCCTTCCAAGATGCTTTAGTCATCAAACTTTGATTACGAGGCAGAAACAAGATGATTTGGCCTCAAGCGTTCAAAGTATTATCGCGGTTAACTAATTTTCATCTCTCTCTCTCTCTCTCTCTCTCTCTCTCTCTCTCTCTCTCTCTCTCTCTCTCAAGTCAAGATGTCGGGATACACATACATACATACATACATACATACATACATACATATAAGTAAATTTTATGAAACATGGAGTGGCTCCAGGGATAAAACGCAATAGTTAGTCACATTCACATTTCAACTAATAAATTATTGTGTATATAAATAAATTTACAGTATATACATATATAAATATATACACAGTATACCCCAAACTTATGCAGTGGGGTCGTGTTATTCCTAAGCCTCTACTAAATTTACATAAACACACATATAGGAAAGCGTGCTCAAATTAGTCTTGCGAGTGTAGCTAAACATCTATGGTTATTATTATTATCATTATTATTATTATTATTATTATTATTATTAATTATTATTATTATAATTATAATTATTACCATTATTATTATTATTATTATTATTATTATTATTATTATTATTAGATTTTGATAAGAATACGTTCCGAATTTGGACCTACATTCGGATCAGTAATTCTTCTTCACTACTTTTTCAACCTGAGTGATGAGCATTTCAACTTTTTTTTTTTTTCTAATCCGTCTCTTCCTGAGCTTTTACACAAGTGAACGATAGTTTTGGTTATCGAACGTCGCATTTTGCAACAGAGAAATCATTTCCCGCCAGTCGACCGTTGCTTGATAACGAATGTTGTAGCAATAGTGAATACAGCCGAGAGTTCCGTTAATGGAATATTTCAATTAAACGTTTAATTGGAAATATCAATTCATTAGGTCATTTCCGAATTGAAATGGATGAAAAGACTAAGCTGGCTTTTAGATGTCTGCGATTTCTATGGTATTCAAAAAATTTGTAGCATATTACATTTAAGCCTAGCATCTCAAAATTCATGTAATTCAACAACAGTTTTGCTAGAATTATAAAAAAAAAAAAAAAAAAAAAAAAAAAAGAGGCTAATTCAGAGAAACTAACTTTCCATTTGTCAATTGTTTATTTTATTGTTAATATTTCCAGTATGAGAAAATTTTTCCGATTTTCCAGTAATGATAAAAGAGAAGTGCGACTACACATTTTGGAAATGTTGCATCATATAATTGCAGCAGAAGATTGTTTAGCAGTAGGAGTACAGCGCTTGCATTAGAAATTGCAACACTTATGATGTTGCAAACAGTTGCTAATTAAGTCAAGAGTTATAGGACAAACAATAAATACTGGCATTCCTCGTTATCCGTATTAGCAATGACCTTCATAGATGAAAGGAAGAAAACGACACTCAGTTTGTCATTAGGAAAGAATCTTGCAAATTAGGGATAATTATAGATATCTTTCGTAACAGAAAATGATTCATTACCTCAGTCAATGAAGATGGATGGCCATGTAATCACAAGATTTTTTGTTCCTGAGTGTTCCCCTTCTAGTATTTCCATCTGTCTAGCTACAATATACGTCAATGGGCATAATTGATATATTTATTTTGGGGGGAGGGATCAATAAAGTTAGGGGTTGTGATGGCCTGGTTTGTAGCGCCCTTGCCTGGTGATTGCCAGACTGAGGTTAGAGTCCCGCTCAAACTCGTTAGTTCCTTTGGTCGCTGCAACCTCGCCGTCCTTGTGAGCTGAGAATGAGGGGTTTAGGGCGTGTCTATAAGTGTATCGGCTGAGTCATTAGCAGCCATTGCCTGGCCCTCCTTGTGTGGAGAGGGGGCTTGGGCGCTGATCATATGTAATATGGTCAGTCTCTAGGCCATTGTCACTGTCCCTTGCCTCTGACATTCATGAGCGACCTTTAAACTTTTAAACTAAGGACCTCAAACATTATGTATATGCCAATAGGCAAAATATATGTCGTAGAAGAATTGTCTGATTTTGGGGTCACGAGTTAAATAAGTTAAAGATAATGTTTTCAGCTGGTTACTGGCAAAAGCAACAAGAAACAAGGACTATATTACTCGAACTGTTACGGGTAGAGAACCAAGGAGTGTATATTCGTACTATACGGGTAAAGAACCGATGCATTTTTACTTTGAGAAAATATATACAAAGGGGAAGCGTTCTCCCAGTTTCCAGTTGAGAAAACATGAATATTAGTGATGCCACGTAGCGAACGGGATGCGAGAGCGTAGCCGTAGAGGAACACCCAGACCCCCAACGCCCTCCACCAAACCCCGTTAGAAAATCTCTTGTTCCCTCGCGTCGAAGGTCAACGCTGTCACAAATCGATATGCTTATACGTCCTTCGGGATTCGTGAAACGTCAATTTCATTTCATCTCCCGCTCTTTTTCTCTCCTTTATCTATTTGTTCATATATATATATATATATATATATATATATATATATATATATATACACAAATTATATATATATATATTATATATATATACATATACATATATACATATACATATATATATATATATATATATATATATATATAATATATATATATATGTGTGTGTGTGTGTGTGTGTGGGTGTGTACGCGTGCGCGCGTGTGTATATGCGTGTGTTTGCTTGGCTGTACGTGGATATATAAATATAAATATATATAAATATATATATATACATATATATCTATATACATATATATATATATATATATATATATATATATATATATATATATATATATATCCACGTACAGCCAAACAAACACACAAATATACACACACATACAAACACAGACAAGCACACACACATACACACACACACACATATATATATATATATATATATATATATATATATATATATATATATATATATACAGTATATAAATTGAATTTTATAGGCAGAACCCACTGAGACTCATAGTGGGTCCTGGTTAAAGGCATTATCGTCACTATAATTCACATCAGGCGTTGCTAGTCCATTACAGTACAAAGGGATTAGAAATAACCTCCCATTGCTGTCTGTTCAAGATCATTCTATGACATTTTACACCAGCAAATTTTCTTAGTTCTTCAATCCATCCTCTTCTCTTCCTTCTTTTGTGATTTCTAGGGATCCATTCTGTTATTCTTAATATCCATCTATAGTCTGTCTTTCTCATGATATGTCTTGCCAAGGTCCATTTCTTTTTCTTACATGTTCAAATAAACTCACGTATCCAGGTTGCTCATTTGTCTCTTAGTGTTATATCCTCATTCTTTTCATAGCTCTTTTGACATGTAAATAGCTTATGTTCTAAGGCTACAAGTTTCTAATACACAAGTTAATAAGTTGATTAAATTCTTTATTTTTTAGAGAAAGTGGTATTTTACTTATCATAATATCTTATTGTTAGCAAAGGCTATCTATCCCATGATTATTCTTCTTTTGATGTTGGTCTCATGTCTGTCCTTAGTACATATATACATTAACAATCTCTAGAGGTTCGTCCATAACCCTTATTTGTTGTCTCTGCATTTTCATTGAACATTATCTTAATCATCATCATCGTCATCTCCTCCTAACCCCATGGACGCAAAGGGCCTCAGTAACATTTTGCCAGTCGTCTCTATCTTGAGCTGTTAATTCAATAATTCTCTACTCATCATCTTAGCCATGTAGGTCTGGATCTCCCAAGTCTTCTAGTGTCTTGTGAAGTCCAGCTGAACGTTTGGTGAACTAATCTCTCTTGGGGAGCACAAAGAGCATGCACACACTATCTCCATCTACTCCTTATCATGATCTTATCCATATATGGCACTCGAGTAATCTCTCTTAGAGTTTCATTTCTAATGCTGTCCTGCCATTTAACTCCCAATAACTTTCTGAGGGTTCTTTTATCAAATCTACTAAATCTATTGGAGATTGTGTCATTGTCATACCATGTCCATACAGTAATACCAATCTCACTAAACTGATATATAGTCTAATTTAATATGTAATTTCTGGCATTTTGATTTCCTAATTTTACTTAACCTAGCCATTGTCTGATTTGCTTTTTTCAATCTTTCACTAAACTCTAATTCTAAAGACCCTGTATTGGAGATCATAGTTCCTAAATACTTGAATGATACCTCATTGATCCTTTCTCCTTCCAATGATATTTCATCTTCCATTGCACACTCCGTTCTCATCTTCAGCCCAATGTTGTGTGATATTTCATGCATTCTAGTAAGCTAGCATTGTAAATCCTGTGGTGCTTTGCTAACAAGGACAGCAACATCAGCATATTCTAGGTCTACTAAATTCCTATCACCAATCCAGTCTAATCCTTCTCTTCCATCTCTGACTGTTCTACGCATTACAAAATCCATGAGGAGGATAAACAACATAGGTGACAACACATTCCCTTGGAGTACTCCGCTGTTCACCGGATATTCATTTGATAAGACTCCATTAACATTAACTTTGCACTTGCTATGCTCATGAACAGACTTAATCCAATTTACAAATTTAAGAGCAATTCCATAATAACGCAGGACTCTCCATAAAATTGGCTGAACACTATAAAAGGTGTTTTCCTAGTCCACAAATGCCAGCAAAATGTCTCAAAATGAAAATTTGGTCAGTGCAACTTCTATCCTTTCTAAATCCTGCTTGTTCATCTCTCAACTTTTTATAGATTATATTGAATTTTGTAAAGTGTGTATTATTTCGATCACCAATATTTCCTAACAGTGCTTTGTTTGTAATCCCTGACTAAGAACCAAAGTAAGAGGTTGTTTTTTAATGTTACGTGAGAGATCTTTGGATATTCAGTATTCATATATATTGCCGTCTGGGAGTTGCGTATATTCTCAGAGCTTGGGTATTATTCAAGTGTAACAGATTTAAGTAAAAATAAACAAATGAGTTTGGATGTCAGGACTTTACATAATTCGCCAGTCATAATATATAAAGTGAACCCTCGCTACTTCGCGGTTCGACAATCGCGGATTCACCACTTCGCGGGGTTTTCCCATAACCCATATATATATACATATCGCGGATTTTCCGGAAAATTCGAAAATACTGCGAAATCTGAAGACAACCAAATACGATATTTTGTTACCTGTAATTCCATTAATACTGTAATTAGTAATATCTGTTCTTACTGATTGTTCATTGCATTACATATGATATATAATTCAGCACAGAAAGAAATAAAACACGAAAAGAGAATGTGATCATACGATAATTCAGTACTGTATACAGTACGTAGTAAAATTAAATCGAACATGAAACGCAAATCAGATGCAGTCATACCATATTAGAATGGTGTACTGTAATGGATGTGCTTCTTTTCCATGAATCTTTTGTATGTATACGTACGTAGTACTGCATCCAATAATATTCTTTGTTGCAAAAATCACATTTCGAATAAGCGTACGAGAGAGAGAGAGAGAGAGAGAGAGAGAGAGAGAGAGAGAGAGAGAGAGAGAGAGAGAGCGTAAAATAGCGTACGTAAAGCTGTATTATTATTATTGTTATTATTATTATTATTGTTGTTGTTGTTAATAAAATTATTATTGTTATTATTATTATCATTATTATTATTATTATTACTGTACAGTATTATTATCATTATTTATTATTATTACGGTATTTACTTAATCTACGTACGTTCGGTATGCGCGGGGCATCTTCTATGAGTAGGTAACCTACGCATCATAGTACTGTAAGACGGGTTGTGATTGGTTCAAGCGCTGATAGATGACGAATCAGAACTCAAGTTTTGTTATCTAGCCTGTGATTGGTGTTTTGCCCGCATCTCCTACCCGCAGCATCTAAGTTCTCGCGGGGCTGGATCGTCCACTCTCTGTTACCGCGTATCGCTGAGTAGACGTTCTTAAGTGTGTGAATCTGTGCTGTGTGCGACTTTTTTAAGTTGAACTTTTTGTTACAGTACTGTAAATCCTACTGTAATGGCTCCCAAGCGTTCTGCTTCTCTTAACGCTGGTAGTGAGCCGAAACGCCAACGAAGGATGATGACGATAGCTGAGAAGGTTACGCTTCTCGACATGTTAAAAGATGGTAGAAGTTACGCGGCCGCCGGCCGCCATTTTGGCATCAACGAATCTACTGTTCGCTATATCAAGAAGGACGAGGCGAACATTAGAAAGACGGCTGCAATCACCTTTAGCAGATCAGCGAAGCGAGTCGTTACCACGCGTAATAAAACGATCGTACGCATGGAAGGTGCTTTAGCTGTGTGGATTGCCGACTGCCGGAAGAAGAACATAGCTTTGGATACGAACACCATCCAAACAAAGGCTTTGAGCTTATATGAGAATTTTGCTGCAAAGGAACCTCAAGACGACGACGGCAACCATGCTGAAGATGATGATGATGCAGATGATCCTCAACCAGGGACATCCACTGATTCCCAGCCTCAGAAACGTTTTTCCGCCAGCAAAGGATGGTTCGCGAAGTTTCAGAAACGCTTCGCCCTGAAAAGCGTTTCCCTGCATGGGGAGTCTGCTTCCGCTGACACTGCCGCTGCTGAAACCTACGTGAACCAGACGTTCAAGAATATTATCGCCGAAGGTGGATACAAGCCGGAACAAGTCTTTAATATGGATGAGACTGGCTTGTTTTGGAAGAGAATGCCGTCGCAAACTTTCCTGTTCAAAGAGGAAGCCAAAGCCTCTGGCTTTAAAGCATTCTAGGATCGCGTTACCCTCGTGATGTGTGGCAATGCTGCTGGATTTTTGTTAAAGCCGGGGCTTATTTATAAGTCGAAAAATCCTCGCGCTTTGAAAAATAAAAATAAGAATCTCCTTCCCGTGTACTGGATGCATAATCAAAAAGCATGGATTACGAAGATGCTGACCTCCAACTGGTTCCATCAGTGTTTTATCCCGCAAGTCAGCAAATATCTCTTAGAGAAGGGCTTGCCATTCAAGATCCTTCTCCTTATGGATAACGCTGGTGGACACGCAACTGACCTGTCGCATGAGGGCATTCAGGTTGAGTTCCTGCCACCCAACACCACGTCATTAATTCAACCGATGGACCAGGGGGTTATCAGGGCGTTCAAGGCCCTCTACACGAAGAACACCTTGGCGGACCTCGTTGCGTGTGTGGATGCTGCCCAAGATGACGAGGATGAAGATTTTAATTTGAAGGCGTACTGGCGGCAGTATACCATAGCCACGTGCCTGCAGAATATTCAGAAGGCACTTCAAGAGATGAAACCTGCAACCGTGAATGCGAGCTGGAAGAAGTTGTGGCCCGATATTGTTTACGACGACAAGGGATTTACTCCGTCGGAAATCCAACACTCTGCAATACGCAAATCTGTGCAGTTGGCTGCCATAATTGGAGGTGACGGGTTTGGCGACATGACGACTGAAGACGTCGACGAGTTGTTGGACTGCCATTCCCAGCCCCTAACTGACGCAGACCTCGAAGACCTGACGAAATCGGCAAGTGAAGAAGAGAGTGATACCCAGGAAGAGACCCAAGAAAATGTCGAAGAAACGGGCTTAACATTAGAACAGCTTGCCAAGGCCTGCAACCATGCGAAGGAGTTGAAAGAAATGTTGCAAGAGTGGGACGAGGATATGGTTCGCTCGATGCAATTCTGCAACAAGATCGATGAAGACATGACTCCCTACAAAATGCTCTTGGATCGAAAAAAGAAGCAGCGGCAACAACTTCCGATCACAATGTTCTTCCAGCCTCGCAAAAAAGAGCCAGTTCCTCCTGCTAGTACGCCTTCGGAAGAAATTGAAGAAGTTTCCCAGGAAGAAGTTGAAGAGGTGTCCCAGGAAAAGACACCTCCGTCTGAAGAGACGTAAAATACTATCTGGCTGCACAGTAGAACACATCATCAGCTTCATCATCATCATTTCTACTGTGCAGCAAATTCATCGCCATCACCATTCAAGTTTTTCTTCAACTTCTTTCGTGGTGAGTACAGTAACAATCTTTATTTTTTACTTTAATATTCTTCCTGTACATTCTAAAACTGTATTTGTGCCTGTTTTATAGTTTAGTACTGTACGTACTGTATGCATTAAGTTAAAGGGAAGGTTTTAAAAGTCTACATGTTGTAACCTATCATATTTTTTTTGTTTAAAATTTACATTTACGTACGTAAAACAATCTCTCTCTCTCTCTCTCTCTCTCTCTCTCTCTCTCTCTCCTCTCTCTCTCTCTCTCTCTCTCTCTCTCTCCTCTCTCTCTCTCTCTCTCGTAAATTGTTTTCCTGCTTTGCTACGTACAATACTGTATAAATTATATTTTTAAGGTAACATATTTTGTAAATGCTTTTACTGTAAATACTGTATGTACTGTATCATTATTTATCACTATCATCATGCGCGTTAAATGCCTTGTTTGTTCTGAGCGTGGTTGTTTACTGAGCGTACACGCCGTCGTTTCAGGCGGCGTCATAAAGAAAAACATTTCATTTGGAAGTCCTAAGAAAAATACGTAAACTAAAACATTGGTAATAAAAAAATCAACATACAGTACTGTATAATCAATATAATCGATGCAAAAACTAACCTATACATATATGTGTACACTAAATGAGTTTGTTTCTTCATTATGATCAGAGATGAACGTAAACAAAACATTGGTTGCCATTTTTTATCGTGCTTTTTAGGTGTTTAGGAAACGCATGATATAAAATCGCCTTTAATATTTGTGCCTGTTTTAGTTTAGGGTGCTGTAGTACATGCATTAAGTGTTCTGTACATTAAAGGGTGGTTTGTTAACAGTACTACGTACAAGGGAAGGTTTTAAAAGTCCGAATATACATGTTAAATAAATAGGTAAATATGATGTCACTACTTCGCGGATTTTCACCTATCGCGCCCGCGTCTGGAACCTATCTACCGCGATAAACGAGGGTTCACTGTATATATATATATATATATATATATATATATATATATATATATATATATATATATATATATATATATTATATATATATATATATATATGTATATATATATATATATATATATATATATATATATATATATATATATATATACTCGTATATATACATATATACATATATATATAATATATATGTGTGTGAGTGTGTGTGGAATCAATTCAAGCTTGGGCCACCAAACTACAGTAGTTCCAACACCGAGACAATTTGGTTATACCAGAGAATTTAACGTCTGAACATATTTGATCTACAAACTCGACGACTAGGGGACGGCTAATAGAGGCATATAAAATTCTTAAAGGAATAGCAGCAATCTATTTACGCTTAGCACAAATCAGTCCAGAGGTAACGGATATAAACTGCATTTGAAAAGATAAAACACCACTCCATGTGGCAATTTCTTTACATACAATATAGTAAATAAATGGAACAGCCTTCCAGCAAACGTAGTAAACAGTAACACGGTAACCGATTAGGTTAGACAAGATCATAAAAACTCTAAACGTTTAAACTAATTTGCTCTATCCAAGAGCTAATGGAGTTCCCGCATATGGACTAAAAAGTCTTTGAGACCTCTCTCTCTCTCTCTCTCTCTCTCTCTCTCTCTCTCTCTCTCTCTCTCTCTCTCTCTCTCTCTCCTCTCGCTAGAAAAAGGTTATCAACATTTTAGATGGAAAAAAAATCTACTCTCCCAGAAATTCCTGTGCTAACTAAAGGGGGGGATTACGAAGCATGAAGGGGATTAGTATCATCAAACGCTCTCTCCAGGCCGCCACTCGAGTTAAAGAAAGTGGCTTATGTCAGTCTACATACAAATTGGAAAAGGGTGTACTGTGAATAAATTTATATCGAGGTACATTTTTTTCTTTGTAAAATTAAACTTTCTGTTCCTAACAAGGAATAACTCATGAGATAAATAACAATACAGTCCCTGACCCAGTCATTCTGTAACTGCTACATCACGCACGAACCAACTGAGTAATACATCTCCCTTCATCTATTTCTTACATGCACACTTATGGAATTATGGCCTTGAGACCCAGCGCTAGGTCTGGGGAAGGTATAAGCTCCGAGGTGTATCATTGGGAAAATGTTGAAGGGTTAAAAGTGGGCAAAAGTCCAAAATGATGCGAAAAAGGTACACCTTATTAATACCTCCATTAATGTGTAGTGGATAATAAAGCACTGCTTGGACTTCCTTTCACAAGGAACGTGATTCGATACCAACCCCCATCCAATAAAGCCAGCGGGAAATGGGAACAAGCGTCCCTTGGAGTAAAAAAAAGGAGCATGTGCCTGTCGACGCCATCCCAGAAGAATTGTTGAGATACAGAAGGTCCATTCGGCACTCCTTCGAGGCTTACAAGATATCGGATCCCAACAGTGCACCCAGCTGTAGACAGTCTTAAAAGGAGAAGCAGGAGGCCTATCATCTTTGGAAGGGTAACAGATCAGATCTGACTTGGAATAAGTACTGTATACTTAGCTAAAATCTGTTGCTCAGAGAGTTTATGCTACAACAGAAAAGGAATACAATTTGACCTTAGAAGAAACCTATTCTGCTACGACCCAGAAACACAAACTTCCACTTTTTGGTGTAGACTTGAGAGTTCCTCCTTTACTTAAAACTATCCAAAGGAAAGGGTAACCCTTTTGGTCGATGTGTTTGACAGTAAGCAGAGTAATGAGAAACTCGATCTTCCTCATTCCTGTTTTGCTAAGGCTAAATTAACTAGTTTATATTTTCGGTCCCGTTAAATTAAGACTTTTGAAGCTCTTTGATGTTTATGGAGGTGTAGATCCAAACGGTATTTTTCCTCTAGTTTGTAACAAACCTCAGATATTTTTATTCAAATCCTGGACTACGATGGGACGCTTCGTTCACCTCCTTCCTACACGCAAGCTCTGGAACCGAGGTTATCGTGTCCCGAACTCCTCCAACAAGAGCTCGACTTCACAACACCGCCGAGCGGGGAAGCTGCTGTGATTTGTGTCAACACTAAGTTTAATTCTATTTGTCTTACGCTCTTTCTTTGCACGAAAGCCGGGCTCAAATGGAAGGCTTTGTGTGTACTTAGCATAATGAAGTCGAGAAGTTGACATTTTGCCCTCCACGTGCCATGTTGAACTTGAGACTTTCCGGTCTTCTGTCGTCTTGGGCTTTGTTTTCTCAAGTCAAATTGGTTTCTTAAAGAAAGATTTCAATTTACCTGATGGGAGGATTTAGCTTCTGTGTGTGTGTGTGTGTGTGTGTGTGAAATACATGTTTGTTTTCTTCACAAAATTATTTTTTGGAGTTGATGTTAAATGTTTTTCTAAAAAAAAAAAGTATTTCAATTTACGAAATAGGAGCATTTGTTTTTTCATTTTTTTGTGAAAAAAATGCATGCTTTTAAAAAAAATGTGAAAGAATGCTATTACAGGATCAATACTTTTATGATCAAGATCTTTAGACCTTGATTATGATCATTATAACCATCACTGTGGCAAAAACTGTTTTTTTTTTTTTTTTTTACAAATATCTAGATTCTTCAAACTGAAAATGAATGGTTTGTCACAACTGCTTTTATATCGAACACACCCTGTATTTATTTTTGTTTCCAAAGCGGATTATTCTTATCTTTTATCTTTCCTCCGCTTTCATTTTCCGCTAAGAGGAAATCCTCCATGTTTCGAAACTTTACCTAAAGCTGAACATTACCATGCGCTTTCGATTTGTTCATGTTTAAGCCTTCGTCTGACTTTGAACAAGAAACCGAGCTTAAATCTAGAAACGGTTTTGTAAAATAAATATTTTAAAACATAACAGAGATGCACTTTATCTCTTAATCAATATTATGCGAACGAATATAAAAAATGCACATGTCCTTTAAATCTGTTTATTGCTAACCTTAAATCTACATGGAGTTTGATGCATTTCTGAGTATTCATGTCTGTGTGAACGAATGCATGTATCATGTACAGCATACAATGCACGCATACATATGAACTTCAGACAGTACTGAAATAAAAGGAATATCAAATTTCACTTTAACGACATAACTACAACTGAGGATTCTAATCAATTTGCATATTCATTTATTCATTCAATAGCGTAACGTTACACAAAATAAATGCACGCACATACACACACACTCGAGTCAACCAACAACATGGGGAGACTTCTAGTTTCCTTTTATTTCAAATGTCCTTCAATGTGCCTCCTCTTTAACACCCTTTAAACTCATATGTTCACTTGCTAATTTACTCATTTAATTCTTTCTACTACTTTTTCATAACGATTTATATGGAGTTCAGGACGCCATTAATAAAAGAAAGAATTATTCATGGCGGAAAAAGGTTATATGTATTTCCATAAAAACTGAGCCAAAAGCATAACTGAAACAAAATTTCTGAAAAATAATATTTGTTATTCGCACTGATTAATATTCATAACTGTAATGTTCATCGTCTTTTTCTATTTTTTTATTTTTTGACATACACTAACACACTCTCTCTCTCTCTATCTCTCTCTCTCTCTCTCTCTCTCTCTCTCTCTCTCTCTCTCTCTCTCTCTCTCTCTCTCTCACAGGAAAATTCTTATTGGTATCAATATTCCGAAAGAAAAAAATCTACGATGCATCTACAATGTACAATTTTATTTCCATTTCAAGTTTATTGAAGTGGGAAGTCAATAACTTTATTCCTGATTCTCTCTCTCTCTCTCTCTCTCTCTCTCTCTCTCTCTCTCTCTCTCTCTCTCTCTCTCTCTCTCTCTCGAGCATGAAAATTATTATTGGTATCAATATTCTGAAAGAACAAACACCTACGATGCATCTGCAATGTACAATTTTATTTCCATTTTAGGTTTACTGAAGCGGAAACTCAATAACTTTATCCCTGATCCCCCCCCCCCTTCTCTCTCTCTCTCTCTCTCTCTCTCTCTCTCTCTCTCTCTCTCTCCTCTCTCTCTCTCAAGAAAATTCATATTGGTATCAATATTATTATTATTATTATTATTATTATTATTATTACTAGCCAAGCTACAACCCTAATTGGAAAAGCAATATGCTATAAGCCCAAGGGCTCCAACAGGGAAAAATAGACCAGTGGGGAAAGAAAATAAGGAAATAAATAAATGATGAGAATAAATTAACAATATATCATTCTAAAAACAGTAACAGCGTCAAAACAGATATGTCCTAAATAACTATTAACAACGTCAAAAACAAATATGTCATATATAAACAATAAAAAGACTCATCTCAGCCTGGTCAACATAAAAACATTTGCTCCAACTTTGAACTTTTGAAGTTCTACTGATTCAACTACCCGATTAGGAAGATTATTCCACAACTTCGTAACAGCTGGAATAAAACTTCTAGAATACTGTGTAGTATTGAGCCTCATGATGAAAAAGGCCTGGCTATTAGAATTAACTGCCTGCCTAGTATTACGAACAGGATAGAATTGTCCAGGGAGATCTGAATGTAAAGGATGGTCAGAGTTATGAAAAATCTTATGCAACATGCATAATGAACTAATTGAACGACGGTGCCAAAAATTAATATCTAGATCAGGAATAAGAAATTTAATAGACCGTAAGTTTCTGTCCAACAAATTAAGATGAAAATCAGCCGCTGAAGACCAGACAGGAGAACAGTACTCGAAACAAGGTAGAATGAAAGAATTAAAACACTTCTTCAGAATAGATTGATTACCGAAAATCTTGTAAGACTTTCTCAATAAGCCAATTTTGGGGCAATTGAAGAAGACACAGACCTGATGTGTTTCTCAAAAGTAAATTTGCCGTCGAGAATCACACCTAAAATTTTTAAAGAGTCATACAAATTTAAAGAAACTTTATCAAGACTGAGATCCGGATGTTGAGGAGCAACCGTCCTTAATCTACTTACAATCATACTTTGAGTTTTGTTAGGATTCAACTTCATACCCTATAATTTGCACCAACACTAATTTTAGCTAAATCTATATTAAGGGATTCACCAACCCCAAATCTACATTCAGGGGATGGAATTGATGCAAAGAGAGTAGCATCATCTGCATATGCAACAAGCTTGTTTTCTAGGCCAAACCACATGTCATGTGTATATAGTATGAAAGGTAATGGGCAAAGAACACTACCCTGTGGAACACCGGATATCACATTCCTATACTCACTATGGTGCCCATCAACAACAACTCTTTGAGATTTATTATTTAAAAAATCAATAATAATGCTAAAAAATTACCCACCCACTCCCAACTGTTTCAGTTTAAAAACAAGGGCCTCATGATTAACACGGTCAAAGGCAGCGCTGAAATCAAGGCCAATAATACGAACTTCCTGGCCACAATCAAGGGATTTCTGTACAGCATTGTAGATTGTAAGAAGAGCATCACATGCTCCAAGGCCTTTACGAAAACCAAATTGCAAACTAGGGAGTAGATGATTACCTTCAACAAACCTATTAAGACGTTTTGCCAGAAGACGTTCAAAAACTTTAGATAATATGGGAGTTATGGAAATTGGGCGGTAATCAGTGGGACTTGAGCTACCACAAACACATTTACATAGAGGAGTAACATTACCAATTCTCCAACAAGTGCTAAAAGCTCCTCTTCTTGCTAACTTGCGCAAAATAACAAATAACTTTGAGGCTAAGAAATCTGCTATCTTTATAAAACACAAAGGAAAAATACCATTTGGGTCTACACCTCCATAGGCATCAAGGTCCATCAACAGAGCTTTAATCTCACGAGATCGAAAAGCTAAACTAGTTAGTTTAGCCTCAGGAAAACATGAATGAGGAAGTTCAAGTTTTTCATTACTCTGTTTACTGTCAAAAACATCAGCCGAGAGGGTTGCCTTTTCCTTTGAACAGTGAGTGACTGAGCCATCTGGTTAAAGTAAAGGAGGAACTGTTGCATCTACACCAAAGAGTGCAGATTTAAGGGTAGACAACCATTTATGTTCCTGAGTTGTACCAGAAAGGGTTTCTTTTATGGTTAAATTGTCCTCCTTTCCAGTTGAGGCATACACTCTCTGAGCAAAAGCTTGAAGCTGAGTATAGTTGTTCCAGGTCAAATCTGGTCTGTTACCCTTCTAAAAGTGATAGGCCTCCTGCTTCTCCAAATAAGCACGTCTACAATCATCATTGAACCACGGTTTGTCCTTCACTCGGTACCTTAGCACACGAGAAGGATTACGCCTATCAATTATGCTGACTAGATTCTCATTCAAAGGGACAACAGGATCTACACTACTATATAATTGTGACCAATTCAAGCAAAAAAGATCATGCAAAATCCCATTCCAATCTGCTTGGGATTTCATATAAATTTTACAAGAGTATGATATATCAGGGACAGACTGCTCAGTCTTCACTACTAAAGAAATCAAGGCATGATCATATGTCTCAACTGGAGAACCAACCTTACTTGTTATAACGCCAGGGGAGTCAGTGTATCCGAGGTCCAAGCAATTACCAGACCTGTGAGTAGCTTCAATTATGTTTTGCTCACAGCCTGATTCCGAAAGAACAAACACCTACGATGCATCTACAATGTACAATTTCATTTCCATTTTAGGTTTACTGAAGCGGAAACTCAATAACTTTATTACTGATTCCCCTCATATCTCTCTCTCTCTCTCTCTCTCTCTCTCTCTCTCTCTCTCTCTCTCTCTCTCTCTCTCTCTCTCTCTCTCTTTTGCATGAAAATTCTTATTGGTATCAATATTCCTAAAGAACAAACACCTTGCAATGTACAATTTTATTTCCATTTTAGGTTTACTTAAGTGGAAACTCAATAACTTTATACCTGAGTCCGCCCCCACATCTCTCTCTCTCTCTCTCTCTCTCTCTCTCTCTCTCTCTCTCTCTCTCTCTCTCTCTCTCTCTCTCTCCAAGAAGGAATAACTCAACAGATAGAAAACAATAGTCCCTGACCCATTCATTTTTAACTGCTAAATCATGCACGAACCCACTGCCTATAACTACTTCCTTAACCTATTTCTTAAAAGCACTCCTTTAGAATTTGGGCCTTGAGACCCAGCTCTTGTTCCGGGGAGCCTATTCAACTCCAAAGTGAATCAACTTGGTGCAGCAAGTACCAAAAAAATGCAGCAAAACACCCTGTAGTAATACTTTCAATAATTAATATGGTGTGAATGGCGAAGCACTGACTGGACGTTTTTTCACAAGGAACGTCATTCGATCCCAAACCCAAACCAGTCAAGCCTGCAGGAAAGGAGCATGGGCTTCGCAACGCCTTCCCTAGAAACTAGTTGAGATGCGGAAAGTCCAGTCGGCCAACAAGGGACGTGGCTGAGTGGCACAGAACTCTTTCCAATCTTGGAAGGTATCGGATCATTACCAGTCTAGCTCCCTCCAGTTCACTCACCTGTCGACAGTCTTCTTTGTAGAAACAGGTGGCCTATCATCTTTGGAAGGGTAACATCACATTTGACTTGAATAACTACTGTATGCTTCGCTAAAATCTGTTGCTCAGAGAGTTTATACTCAAACAGATAAGGAATACAATCGAACAATTAAAGAAACCTTTTCTTCTACAAAATAATACTCCTTGGTGTAGACTTGAGAGTTCCTCCTTTACTTAAACCATTTGGATATGTCACTCACTGTCCAAAGGAAAAGGTAACCCTTTGGACCGACCTGTTTGCCAGTAAGAAGAATGCAGATAAACCACATCTTCCTCATGCCTGTTTTCCTAAGGCTAAACTAACTGGTTTACCTTTCCGGCCTCTTGAAACATAACGACTCTTGAAGGACTTTAATGATTTTGGAGGTCAAGATTCAAATGGTATTTTACCTTTGTTTTTTATAAAGACAATTGATTTCTTAGCTTCTAAGTTGTCAGTTATTTTTCATATGTTAGCTAAAAAGGGTCTTTTTTTTTTTTACGCTTGTTAGAAAATTGGTAATGTTACTCCATTAGGTAAAAATGTTTGTGGTAGCTCTATCACTGTTGATTATCACCCAGTTTCCATAACTCCCATATAAGTTTGTGAACGTCTAAATAGCTATGCTGCTAGTAATAATCTGTTCCCTAGTTTGTAATTTGACTTTCCTAAAGGTTTCAGAGCACGTGATGCCCTCACAATCTCCAATGCTGTACAGAAATTACTTGGTTTTGGTCAGGAAGTTCATGTGATTGGCCTTGATTTTAGTGGTGCCTTTGAACATTTTAATCATAAAGCCCTTGTTTTCAAACTCAATCAGTTGGATCTTTTATTAGCAGAATTATTGGATTTTTAAGTAATAGATTCCAGATATTTCTCGTTGATGGGCACCTTAGTGAGCATAGGAATGTGTATCTGGTATTCCTGAGGGTAGTATTCTGGGTCCACTAATATTTATACCAAATACAAATGATATGTGGTTTGCCCTACCAAATAAGCTTGCTGCATGTGCAAATAATGCTATTCTCTTTGCACCAATTCCACCTCCAAAAGGTAGATCTGGGATTGCTGAATCCTTTAAGGGATATTTTACTAGAATTAGTGCTGGGTGCCAATTATGGGTCTTGAAGTTGAACTCTAACAAAACTCAAAAGCATGATCATAAGTCGAGGACTGTGGATCCTCAACATCCAGATCTCTGCATTGATAATGTTTCTTTAACTACTTTCTAAAAAAGTCCTTCAAAATTCTGGGTGTGATTGTTGATAGCAATTTTACTTTTGAAAAATACATTAGGTCTGTTTCTTCTTCAATTGCACAAAAAATGGCTTATTGAGAAAGTCTTTTAAGATTTTCGTTATTCAATCTATTCTGAAGAAATGATATAATTCTTTCATTCTATCTTGTTTTGAATATTGTTCTCCTGCTTGCAATTCAGTTGCTGAATCTACCTTAATTTGTTGGACAAAAACTTGCAGTCTATCAAATTTCATATTCCCGACCTGGATATTAATCTCCAGCCCCGTCGTTCAGTTAATTGTTCATGCACATTGCATAAGATTTTTCATAAACCATCCTCTGCATTCAGGTCTTCCCGGACTATACCATCCTGTGCGAAGTATGCGTTAACTCTAACAGTCTTGTCTTCTCCGTTTTACCGCTAAACAATATGCAAAATTCCATAGGTTTTATTCCAGCTGTAACTAGAATGTGGAATGATCTTTATAATAAAGCAGTTGAATTGATGGAACTTCAAAAGTTCAAACTTGTAGTGAACGTTTTTATGCTGAGTAAGTACACATGAATCTCTCTTCATGGTTTATATATGACACACCTATTTCAATTTCATTAATGGTCTTAAAATATTTAATATCTATTTTTATTATTATTTCTCATATACCGAGCTTTATATATATTCTTTATTTCCTTTCTTCGATGGGTTATTTCTCCATGTTGGAGTCCTTATGTTTATAGCATTTTATTTTCAAAATAGGGTTATAGCATATCCAGTAATAATAATAATAATAATAATAATAATAATAATAATAATAATAATAATAATAATAATAACAATAATAACAATAATAATAATAAAAAGTCCAACGTCTGTTGCGGTAGAGGTAAATGGTGTAATAGGGCCAACTGTTTCACACATATGGAATTGTCAGGATACTAAAAGGTTTTATCCCTCTGCTGCCACTCTGTGAGAGGAAAATTTTTATATATGTATAATTACACAGTATATATATATATATATATATAAATATATATATATATATATATATATATATATATATATATATATCAATATATATATCATAAAATGATGTGTACTATGAAGCTTATTAAGTTTATCGTATTTTCAACCAGATCGAGATAAAACTTCGCCGCTTTTTTATCAAAGAAATTGAAGAATTTCATTTTATGAAGCTCAGCTGGAAAAGTGCCGGTGGCAATCCGCCCGGTCAGGGTCTTGGCCACAAAAGATTTACTTTCTGTGACTCACGAATTTTTGAGTTTAATATTCAACAACGAACTTTGTTCCATAGAGATGCAGTCAGCAATGACGAAGTAGACACCCATGAATTCGCGAATATTTTAGAAGTAGAATTTATCATTATTACCATTCATACTATATATATATATATATATATATATATATATATATATATACATATACATATATATATATATATATATATATATATATATATATATATATATATATAAGTGTATGCATATGTGCCTACATATCTGAGAGGAGATACCTTAACATAGTGAAAGGGTTTGTGTATCGCCATGATCAGCAAAGCTGTACTATTCCAATACACCCATGCTAGGTTAGTTTGATATGAGCAATCAGAGAAAAATCTTCCCCTATCAGCGATCTACACAAGGAGGAGTGGTTATGAAAACTGGCCACACCCAAGACATGTGTAGAGACATGTTTGAGGCCTTTGTCCTGCAGTGCACTAGAAACGGCTAAATTTGTTGTTGTTGTTGTTGTTGTTGATGTTGTTGTTTTGTTTGTATGTATGTATGTATATATATTTGTATGTATGTATGTATATATATTTGTATGTATGTATGTATATACATATTAAATACATATATATATATATATATATATATATATATATACATAATGTATATATATATGTATACATATGCGTAAACAATAATGTCAATGCATTTTTATGCATACATATATATATATATATATATATATATATATATATACATACATACATACATACATCATACAATAAACATAACTTGAGTATAGTGATGAATACTGGCCACACCCAAAACATGGATAAAGACATGTCTAAGGCCTTTGTCCTGCAGTGGACTAGAGCTGCTTTATATATATATATATATATATATATATATATATATATATATATATATATATATATTTTACAGCTGGTGAATTACATAAACTCCCGAGCTCAAAACTCACCTGTTTATTTTAACATAAATCTCTTATACTTGAATAATACCGGAGCTCTGAAAATATTACACAACTCCTAGACGGCAATATATATGAACAATGAATGTGCAAAGGTCTCTTACGCTACGCTCAAAACAAAACTGGGTGATTATTTTATAAGAACTATTCAAAAACAACCTCTTACTTCAGTTCTTATTCAGGGATTACGAGCAAGCACTATAGGAAATATTGGTGATCGAAATAATGCACACTTTAAAAAAAACGATATATTCTATAAAAAGATACAACACTTCAAAAGAATCAACACCAAAAATAAATACCTCGAAAAATTAATTTTGAACAAAACTTTAGACAAGAAAGTACTACTTTATGAATATCATATAATCACTTGTTTTACTGGAAATTAATTTATAAAAATGTTTAATTTTGATAATTAATTAAAATAGCTAACCCCTTAACACTAATGATTAAAAACTAAATGAAATTTATATAAACATAACTGTTACACTTACGTGTTTTGTCTCACACAAGGTTATCGAACACAGAAGCAAAATAAATACACTTCACTATTACCTAAATCTCAAAGGGCCAGTTACAAAAAATTATGTAAAAAGGTACTTACATTAATTAACACACTACACGTGAATTACTATTCAATAATCACACTATACATAATATACGTTAGGTAAAAAACTTATTCACGTTTGCGAGGGCACACACTTGATGCACTTGAGAGGAGAAAAGGCGGTGGCTCTTACAAAGGGGTAAGCTGAATTATCTGCTGCTTATGCAGTCCTAGGGTCTATATATACATAGACTTAATTCATCTAGAATTTTCAAAATAGATCATTCTAGTGGCGTGGGGCAAGGCTATAGCGGTGAGGTTGCCAACGTACTAAATTTAACAAGGGAACAAACATTGCTTCCAAAGCAACCCTTTCTCAGCTAACTCAGCCCACCTCCCTTCCCGAAACAATAAAAAAAAAAAAAAGAGGAAATCTATTTTGAGAACTTTCATATACTTGCTAACCAAGTGGAAACATAAAAATTGCGTAAGCCATCGTGTTCATACCTCGTATGGGTCATACAGCATACCTAAACGGGATCACATAAGATTTCGTAACAAATTACATGAAAGAAAAAGTTAATTCTTGAAAAAATAACGTAAATTGACAAACTGACTTGAATGAAAAATACAATTAAATGAATGACGAAAGTCTTATGAAATTTACAAACCTTTACTCAAACCTAAATGAGTGGAACTCCCCTTATGAGCTAGCTATGTATCTCTTAAATACACAAGTGAACTGCATGAATAAAATATTTACTTTATACTAGACCACTTTCGTAAATATATATATATATATATATATATATATATATATATATATATATATATACTTTATCATGTTTGGCAGTATATCTTTACCATGCTAGGCAGTATATCCGAGCAACCCATGTTTTCCAACGGTTATACAAGAGGAGAAGCAGCCTAGTGGAGTAACGAGAACTTTGGGTGTGAAGGAAATACTCCCTAAATCTCGATGAAGTCACTGGCAGCAGGGCGACGAATTGAGTTTAATATAATAGACAATATGTCTTTTCATCTTTTTTTATCTTACTGAAATTAGTAGGGACCGGCAGGGGTTACTTGCCTTAGTTAAATAGGCACAGCTTATCATAAGGAACTGCCTTCCCTTTACTGAATTTAGCCAATAAATCCTCTATGGATTTAGTCGGACTATGGAAAGCCAAAATGACAGAATAACCCCCAGTCGTGGGCGTAGCGGGGTACAAAGAATCTCCCGGTCTATAAATACTAAAGAATATTGAAAATTGGTAATTGGATTCCTTGGGGTCGCTGGGTACTATCGTAAATTCATAAGAGGTTTTGGAGAGATAGCGAGACCCTTAGATGCATTAAAGAAACAAAAATTAAAAAGTTGGGAGTGAAAGAAGAAAGAGCCTTTATTCGCATATCCTATATATGATCACCCATTTTTAGTGACAACAGATGTGAGTAGTAGTGTAGCTATTAATGCTGTAATTTTTCAAGGAGATGATAAGGGTAGAGAAAGACCCATTTGTTTTGCTTTCAGGGCATTAAAAGGGGCAGAAAGGAATTATAGTTCATTCGATCCAGAGTCATTGGCTATTCTTTGGGTTCTAGAGAGTCTTCGGAACTCTTTATTAGGTCAGCCGATCGAGTTGCAAAGTGATCATTGCTCCCTACGTGATTTAGTTTACAAGGTAGACTTAACATCTATACAAGCGAGATGGACTGACATATTGTTAAAGATTAACATGAAGGTGTTTGACCACATAGAAGGTAAAGCTAACAAGGTAGCTGATGCCCTATCTAAAGGTGCAGTAATAGGAGTAACAAATAGGGCACAAAAGAGGAATGAAGAGCAGACACAAAACGTCGAGGAACCCCATCAAGATAGAAAACGGGATGTGAGTTCACACGAGAAGCAATCAGGAAATCATATCAACGATCAAGAGAGAGAGAGAGAGAGAGAGAGAGAGAGAGAGAGTAATCGTGAATGTGTGAGAGTGACACAGGACATGACTGGGGGTGTCCAGAATAACTGCCTTGATGATGCAAGTGTGATTGACCTTGGAGGTTAGGACATAAAGGAAGTCCGAGAGGGACAGAAAAATGAGGAATGCATGAAAAGAGTGCAAGCAGTGATTTAAGGGGAGTCAGATAGTTACCAATCACTTCTGAATGTGCCTTGTGAGAATTCTTTTATAGAGAATGATCTCTTATATTGTGCTTACGAGAAGAGGGGAGGGGAATTTTGTGCACTGGTAGTTCTTCCTCCCTCTTTAATTAATCTAGCCATCCACATTGTACATGCAAGTCCGTATGCAAGGCATTTGGGGATTGATAGGATATTTAGGATACCACATGAATCCTTCTTTTGGTTAGGAATGAAAAATATATAAAAAATTATAAAAAATGATGTCATGCTTATAGCCATTTCAAAAACAAAAAAACACTGTACCAGAGACCAAAAAGTGGATTGTGATTCCTATAAAATATTATAGGGTGCACATAAATGTGGTAGGACCATTTTTACAGGTATAACACAGCATAAGTATATATGTGTATTTGCAGATGCACTTAATCATTACACTCACACTTACGCAATGTTGGATAAATCAGCAAATTCATTAGCCCAGGTGCAGTCCTCTTTTATTACTAGGTTTAGTTGCCCAAAAATTCTGATAAGTGATAATGGTCTCAAGTTCATAAATAAGGTGGGGGAAATCGATCACGGACTTGATGAATATTGAACACTTTTCAATGACTGCACATAGGCCTTCAGTTAATGGCTTAGTGGAATCTCATAATGGGGTAGTGGTACGAGTTTTACGTTACTTAGTTGCTGATGATCCCCTTCATTAGCATAACATGCTTCCTACAGCTAGGCTAGCTTTGAACATTGCATATAATGCCTCGCTCAGGGACACGCCATTATTTTTAGTGTATGGACAGGATCCTGTGTTATTATATACGGTCCTGATTAATTCACAACAGTTGCCAAATTATTCAAGTGAGCAATACCGTGTCTGTTTACTAAATATCTTAAGCAGAGTAATGAACACCACTGAAAGGTTTTTGAAAAGAGCTAATGAAAAACACAGCGCAAAGACCGCACCGGTAAAAGTATTTGTGGGTGATCGTGTATATTTGAAACGATTCCAACCTTGGAAACACAAACTTGAGCCAGTGTATTTGGGTCTGTGCCGAGTAAAGATGGTTAAATCTAACACAGCAGGGATACAAAACATTATTCGTTCAGTAGTGTCTGAACATCATCAGGCACACACATATGGCTGCAGAAAAGGTAGTTTTTTTGCTGTTGTTGTTTGAACACGTCTCATTTCTTCTTTTAACGCGTTCTAAATAAACTTGATGATAACAATGCTTCTTATGTGAGTGTTGAATGTAGGGAAGTAAAGTGTTGTGATAATTTTGCTGTGTGTAGCAATTCATATGGCATACTGCTGAGTGAACCTAAAAACAAACAAGAGAGTGGTAAAATATGTCAGGTGGGATCCGTCAGGCGGATGCTGTGTTATTGATGTATTCATACGATTCCTAGTTGTGGGGACAAGGGTAAGTGGCTACGGAATTAAAGTTAAGCCTCGAGGAGAGGCAGAGTTAGATAATGTGTAGATGTGAATACCTTACACTTAAGAGTTATTAGAGGGAGCGCGAAGCTGAATGATTTTCTTAGGAAAACTGCTAGTGACCACTGATTGATAGTTACAAATGTAGTGTAGTAGTGATTTTAAAAATGGCGAAACAGTGGTGGCGAGATGTGTTGCAGAAGTGTACCGTAAACACGGACAAGTAAAATCGAGGGATACTGGAATATCTATTCCTACCCCTATCCCGCATAAAAGGCCCATATTGCCGCAGTCAGAGGGAGATTATTAAGGTTGTGTAATACCAAAATTGTTATGATTTTTTTTACTTAGGGTATTCTGTATTATAATGGCAAATATTATAAGAAGAAATGAGTGGAATTATTTTACATTTATTGTGTACATTTCCACATGCAATATTTCATTTTTATCTTTTTTATGGAAGATGTCTCTTTTTCTAGGTTATTTTCATATATACGTTTTATGTTGTATTTTTGTCTATTACAGTACATACCAAGCCCTACAGTATTTCGGATCGGAGTGTCCTCCATATATCAAAAACTAGGGAGGGCGAATGCGCACCTCCTCCCGGAGGGAGGAGCATTACGGGGGGAGTTATGTACGAAACCTTGTATGAAAAATATGTAGATGCATATGTTTTATACAGTGAGATCAATGACCTTTCTAAGAATATTATGACTGTCATAAATTGTTGTGTGAGATCATTGAACTCTGTTATAGGAGACTTGTCTTAGCTCCGATAGGTGATGTGTCTAGCTGAAGAGTATATTTCCATCACAGTGGAGATTTCCACAAATCAGATAGATAGTTTCAGCATATTGACAGAGTAACATTGTAATGACTTGCTGAGAAGGAGTGGCAGTACTTCTCGAACACTTACAAGAATAATATGGTACTCGCTATCTAAAGTGTATCCACAAACCTTTTGTAATAGTGAAAAAACCCAAGTTTCGATGTCTCATTATCCGTCAACATGACAAACAATTGGTGTCAGATGAAAGAATACGTCTGTGTGTGTGTATGCTGTGAGCGAAGATGTACATTAAGCCGGTAAAATAAAACGTTCAAGTTGCCTAGGTATACGAGGTTTAACATAGCAGACACTCCTGCTGCAGGAGATGAAAACAAAGGAGCAGTTGGTTATAGTGATTTCAAAGAAGAATATAGACGAGAGCAACGAACTCAGGACTTAGAAAATAGGTTAGATAACCTTAGTTAATAAACAGATTATTAGTTGAACGAGAAAAAGAGCGACCAGCAGCCAGAGCATCTCCAATGTACATGAACTATGTTCAAATGCACACAAGTGAAAACACACATGCAAAGCTGAGTGAAGATACTCAAAATGTCATAGTTCAAAAATTGCCAGAACTCCAGGCAAGTGTTGGGCCTTTTGATGATCAACGGCCTAGTGAAGGGTTTCAATCAATCGAAGTGTTTTTGAGAGACTGAAGTAGCCACATATGGGTTGTCAGATAGAGAAAAAGCAATTCAAGTAATTAGACTGCTTAAAGATGCTCCAGCAATGAAGGTAATGTGTTGGCCACAAGACAATTTAAGAGAGAGATACGCCTTACCTGATGCCAGGAAAGGGATATGAAAGAAAACTATCAACCAAAAATTCGAGAGGGTAAGTCAGTTCTCAGTTTTGCAACTGGTATTTTTTGAGATGGTGATTCGTTTCCCAGAAGGAGTGCCAATCTCCCAGGAGGCGATAAAAAAGCAATTGCCCATTAGCATATTTGCAGATTAATGAACCCATATCTATGAGGTTATTTGTTCAATGACAATCGCTCGTTAGCAGATGTAGTGATGGCCATACATAACATTCTAGACATTTGCCAGAAGAAAAAATGACTAATAATAACTGCCCCGATTCCAGAAAGGTGGCAGCCATGAGAACATATGCAATGAGCGGTAGCCACCATCCCCCAAACCGGGAGAGGGGAGAACGAAGTAAGCAGTTGAGAAGAGTCTTCAGATGTTGGCAGTCTGGGGGAGAGAGGCACCAATGAGTTGACTGCCCACCCAAGAATATCCCCGCTGTTATGCCTGTCAGGCCTACGGTCATCAATCTTGAGAGTACCCAACAAAAAAACCAGAGGGTGGGTGGGCTGTGGCACACGCACACCACCCAGCACCTAATATCCGAGGGAAAGGAGGCAGACGAAGTGGGAAACGAGGGAGATCGAGGCAACCCCCCCCCCCACACATCAGAACAGAAGCAACAGTCGAAGAAGCGGTAACTACGATGGAACAGGCACAGGCACCTCCCTCATTACCCCCAACCTCACCCTGCAGCATTAGGGACAGGAGCAGGGAGCAACGGTATTGCAAGCGAGGTCGTTAGCCTATATCGGGATCCTAATTGGCGGCTTGGATTTTTAGCAATCAGCATTGACCTACCAGATAAATCCATTCGAGCGCTGATTGGCACAGGACCCAGCGTTTCATTTCTTGAAAAAGGACACTCCTAAAACCCACCACAGTCAGAGGCACCCATCATCCTCGACATACCAGAAGGAAATAAAGTACAGGCAAGGCATACAACGGTTGTCAACTTTAAGGTGGGGTCTCTGAAGTTTACACATGATTTTTTTATCCTGCCTACCTTGGGAACTCCAGGAATTGTTTCTAAACTTGGTCTAGATTTTATTATGAACAATCAAATATACATTTGGGGGGAAAACGATAGAAAACTAGTAATGGCAAGAGGGTGCATTTTGCCAATAGAAAGACATGAGAGAGTAAGTGCTTGTGTGGGAAGGGAGAGACAAGTAGGTAGGGTAACAGCTGTACCCGAAAGAGGAGAAGTATTACTTCCCCAGATGCTTACGAGCATATCAGCGACCTTGTCTCAGCCTCTCCCGAAGGGAACCAAGGTCTTAGTTAAACCCCATGAAAAATGGGAACAAATAGTCTTGGAGGGCTTGCCACAAATAAAAGAGAATAGAGTGGATATTTGTCAAATAAAAGAGTTATGTTAGGAAGTCATTCTGTGTGTGAATTGGAGTTATGTGATGGGCTCAGAACTTGATCAGTCAAGCGCGAAAACCATGTTCGCCAGAATATCAGCCTGTAGTTAGTAACATTGTTAACAATTAACCCAATGTAATTGCAATTAGAGACGAGCCACCCGAGAGAATTGATCGATTTCCCTTTAGCATTGAAACTGGGCAGGCGGAGCCGATCAATTCAAGGCCTTAAAAGGTACCCATTCATTTCTAGGGAGAGATAGAAAGGGAAATTAGTAAATTAAGGGAACAAGGGATTATCAAAAAGAGCGAATCCCCCTGGGCTTCTCTAATTATAGCTGTTAGGGAAAAGGAGAGCTCGGTAAGATTATGCATTGATTATAGGAAGTTGAATGCATTCATTAAGGACAGTGCATTTCTAGTGCCTTCGATCGAAGAATTACTAGTGAGGGAAAAGGATAGAAAACATTTTACAAGTATTGATTTAAAATCTGGATATTATCAAATACCCATTCAAGAAGACAGTAAATACAAAACAGCATTTACAGCCAACGATCAACTATTTTAGTTTAATTTTCTTCCTTTCAGGGTTAAAAATTATCCCAGTCATTTTTCTAGAGTAAGGATGGTAGTGTTGTCTCCCTTAATTGGCTAAAATGTTCTTGTTTATCTAGACAATTTCATAATTAAAAGGAACGCGGTAGGAGAACATAATAACAATATTCGTAAAGTTTTAGAAGCATTGCGCCGTAATGGTATGAAAATAAATCTAAGAGCAAATTTTTCTGTAAACAGGTCGAATTTTTAAGTCATATAATAACCCAAGAAGGTATCCAACTTTGCCCCACTAAGTAGAAGCTATTAGGGATTTTTCCAGGCCACGTACCCCTAACGAAGTAGCTGGGTTCCTTGGGCTCGCTGGGTATTACCAAAAATTCAAAAGAGGTTTTGAAGAGATAGCGAGACACTTAGATGCATTAAAAAAAAAATTAAAAAATTAGGGAGTGGAAGAAAGTGCCTTTAACCATTCGAAAGCTGCCTCAACTAGCAATGAGTTACTCGCATATCCTAGATTTGATCGCCCGTTTTTAGTGATAACAGATGCGAGTAGCGTAGCTATTAATGTCGTAATTTCTCAACAAGATGATAAGGGTAGAGGAAGACCCATTTGTTTTGCTTTCAGGGCATTAAAAGGGACAGAAAAGAATTATAGTACATTCAATCCAGAGGCATTGGCTATGGGTTCTAGAGAGGCATCTCAGTACTTTTTATTAGGTCAGCCGATTGAGTTGCAATGATCATATCATCGTCCCTTAAGTAATTGATTTTACAAGGGAGACCTAACATCTAGACAAATGAGATGGATTGAAAGATGGTTAGTTTAACATGAAGGTTTTACCAACATAGAAGGTAAAGCTAACGAGGTAGCTGATGCCCTCTCTAGAGGTACCATAATAGGAGTAACAAGTAGAGCACAAAAGAGGAATGAAGAGTAGACACAAAACATCGAGGGACCCCATCAAAATACAAAACGGGATGTGAATTCACGCGAGGAGCAATCAGGAAATGAGATCAACGATCTATCGATGATCGATCGATCGATCGAGAGAGAGAGAGAGAGAGAGAGAGAGAGAGAGAGAGAGAGAGAGAGACAGACAGACAGACAGACAGAGATGATGCAGGTGTGATTGACCTTGGAGGTTAGGACATAAAGGAAGCACAAGAGGGACAATAAAACGAGTAACGGATGGAAAGAGTGCAAGCAGTGATTAAAGGGGAGTCAGATAGTTACCCATCATTTCTGAATGTGCCTCGTGAGAATTTTTTTTATAGAGAATCTCTTATATTGTGCTTACAAGAAGAGGGGAGGGGATTTTTGCACATGGGTAGCTCCTCTTCCTTCTTTAATTAATTGAGCCATCCACATTGTACATGCAAGGCATTTGGAGATTGATAGGACATTAAGGAGAGCATGTGAATATTTCTTTTGGTTAGGAATGGAAAATCTATGGAAAATTAATATAAAATGTTGTTACGCTTATAACTATTTCAAAGAACATAAAAACACTGTACTGGAATCCAGAAAGTCCTCCATGATCCCTATTAAATTTTAAAGGGTGCATATGGATGTGGCAGGACCATTTCCTACTGGTATAACACAATATAAGTATATATGTACATTTGTGGATGCATTTACTTGTTACACTCATACTTATGCAATGTTGGATAAATCAGCAAATTCATTAGACCGGGCACTGTGCTCTTTTATTACTAGGTTTGATTGCAAAAAAATTTTATGGGCCATAATGGTCTCGAGTTCATGAATAAGGCAGTGAAATTGGTCACGCACTTAATGAAAACTGAACACTCCTCAGTTACCACATATAGGGCTTCAGCTAATGGCTTAGTGGAATCTCATAATGGGGAAGTGGTAAAAATTTTACGATAGTTAGTAGCTGATGACCCCTTCATTGGCACGCCATGTTTCCTACAGTTCAGCTAGCTTTGAACATTGCATATGATGCCTCGCTCAGGAACACACGTTTCTTTTAAGTGAATGGACAGGATCCTGTTCTACCGTATATGGTCCTGATTAATTCGCAACAGTTGCCAAATTATTCAACTGAGCAATACTATGTTTATTTACTTAATCTCTCAAGGAAACTCTTGAACACCACTGAAAGGTTTTTGAAAAGAGCTAATAAAAAACACAGCTCAAAGTAAGATGGCCAGTTCAAAACCACACCGGTAAAAGTATTTGTGGGTGATCGTGTTTATTTGAAACAATTACAACATAGGAAACACAAACTAGAACCAGCGTATTTGGGTCCATACCGAGTAAAGATGATTAAATCTAACACAATAGTGATACAAAACATTTAGTGGAGCAGTGTCTGAACATCATCAGGTACAATTACATGTGGTTCCAGAAGAGGCAGTTTTCAAAAGTGTCAATCAGTGTGTACCCCCTTACCCCTGCCTACACGCCATTCCCTGAATTGATGAGAAGGAATATTTCTTTTGCTGTTATTGTTTGAACAGACCTCATTTCTTCCTTTGACGTGTTCTAAATAAACTTATGATAATAATGCTTTCTTTTATGAGTGTGAATAATTTCTCTTCACTATTCTTCCTTTCTTATTTTGGTCTCTCCTAATATTACTGTTAACCCTCAAAAGTTTTTTCCTACATTAAATTTTATTTACCGAAAACAATGGGAAAACTATTTTGAATCAACTGAACTCATGACAATAGCGTATGCCATGTTCGTCACGTCACAGCGTATACAGGCACAGCAAAACTGAGTGGCAAGATAAATTATTAAATTATTAAAATTATCTTAATACTGCTGACTTGAATGCAGCTTTTATCGCTTAGTACTAATTCAAGTCTGTTAATTTTAAGATGTTTGCCCAGCACACCAACCCATTACTTAATGATTATTTAAGTTATTAATTTTCAGCAAGCCCGAATGGGTAGGATTATTGTGTATGTATATTCCCTTAGAGCAGCAGGATTTCTGCAAAATCCTGCCTCCTATTCACTCCTAACAACAATATACTGCCCTGTCCTGTAGGCCTGATATGGCACCTCCACTGAATTACTCATGCATCATGACCCTCACTTGTTTGAACGGTGAAAACAGGTGAACCCTGATGACCCAAGCGTCGACCATTCATGCACAAGCCGTAGTAGTGACCGGCTGACCGACCTGGTCAGTCATTCAGTGTATCTCTGACTCAACCCCCCCCCCCACAACTGGACTCCCCCCAAACAAAGGGACGGGGAGTTTTGTGTGTCCAGGCAGTGGAGATATGGAAGACGACGACCCTGGTAAACCCCATCTACCAAAAGTGAGGATTCCAAGGGCAGGCCAGTCAAGGGTAAAAACTATTCAGTCAACGGCAATTCAATCAACACCCATATGAGGTCAAGGGCTGTAAGGAGTGCAGGTAAAAACACATGGCCCCTTAGTTTCCCCCATTTTATCTTAGACTAATTTTAACTTGATTTAGGTTTAGCTGGTTGTTACATATTTCGGGCCGAGTGTGTGGGATTGTGTGTAAAGTTTTTGCATAGCAGCTAGAGTGGATATGAATGTGTTGAGGTGGTTTGGCCATGTTGAGAGAATGGAAAATGGATGTCTGCTAAAGAAGGTGATGAATGCAAGAGTTGATGGGAGAAGTACAAGAGGAACGCCAATGTTTGGGTGGATGGGTGGAGTGAAGGAAGCTCTGGGTGATAGGAGGATAGATGTGAGAGAGGCAAGAGAGCGTGCTAGAAATAGGAATGAATGTGACGCAGTTCCGGTAGGCCCTGCTGCTTCCTCCGGTGCCTTGGATGACCGCGTTGGTAGCAGCAGTAAGGGATTCAGCGTTATGAAGCTTCATCTATGGTGGATAACGGGAGAGGGTGAGCTGTGGCACCCTAGCAGTACCAGCCGAACTTGGTTGAGTCCCTTGTCAGGCTGGGAGGGGCGTTGAGTGGAGAGGTCCCCTTTTTTGTTTCATTTGTTTGATGTCGGCTACCCCCAAAATTGGGGGAAGTGCCATGGTATATGTATGTATAATGATTTTTGCTTTCGAGACAAGCACAGTCTCTGGGTCAGAGGGCTGCGTGTCAGACCCCATTTCAATCATTAACCATTGCAGAAGAATTTTTTATTATTTTTCATTTCTTTTATTACATTGTGTTTAAGATGTCCATTTCTTTCCATGTAAATTTGTATAATAAAGCATGATTAGGTTAATTAAACATCGTCGTATTTTCACTCCTTCATTTATTTGATTATGCCTATTATGAACATTTGATCTCGGGACAGTATGCCCAATATTTTGGAAGGAGTAAGCGTCTAGGTAACTTAAGAATAATACTGTGTTACCGAGTTACTTAGTATTGAATCTACCTGCTTCGAAGGTAAAGATCCATATCTTTAACTTTTACTTTACACTACATCACTGCTCCCATCCATTGCCATTGTCTCAATAATTACTTAACGTAAAATTTCTGACCAACATCTCACTGCGGTCCCTGGGACGGAGCCAAAACAGAGCCTAAAAGTGTAGATGACCTTAGACCTGATAAAGCTAGAGTAGGCCATCAAATTACTTTTATTTCACATGTGGAGTTTTCAGGCCTCTGGACAGAGTACAGTTCTTTTGCAATTGAGTGAAGGTTCGCGAACTATGTCATTAAAGTTATTAACAGGGGGTTTATGTCTTGAGTGATAGTGCTCTTTTTCCTCCCCTACTGATCTTTTAGGAACTGATGTAGGGAGACTTTCCCGGAACAACAAGTTCCCACTCAAAAATTAAATAAAAAACCTCCACACGAGTGGTCCTTCGAACCGGATCTTTTACTTTCGACCTATGAAGCATTAACACAACTAATCAGCTTGATTAAGTATACAGTACCTCACTATATCACTTAAATCAACACGCACCAGCCAGTTTGTCGAATGTGTAGAGCCCAGGCTTTAATTGGGAAGAGGGGTTTGCAATCGTTATGATCCTTTTGTATCGACCCCGAATTTAAGGAAAGAACTGCGTATCCAGGTTAATTTGTTGCTTGAATGTTCTCCACAATTTGTCATAGGAACTTTGCTTTGTTTTGAATCCGTTCACCCACGTTTTGTGGCGGGTTCCGCTTATAACCAGAGAGTTCTAAAGTTTTTGTGTTGTTCAGACGTCCGTGTTTACTGCTCAACGAGAACACCGGTGTACTTGTTCTGTCAACCAATTTTGCGATCTTAATATTTAATTTATAACATTTTGTACCTTGGTCTACCTTCCCTTGTGTCATTTACCTTCCCTAACTTTTCCAACTAACGTTCCCCGTATACCTAGCATGTGTCCTTGTCCTACAGAGCGAATTGGCGCGCCATAATTTTAAGTTTTCTTACAAGTAGTGTAGAAACTTAATTTCACCAAGCCCGTTTCATTCCACGTGTTTGTTCCAAGATGGCAGATCTTGTTTACAACCCAAACTAGAGGGTTCTTATTTTTTTGTTAACTGTGGGTAACTTACCGCGCGTTGTTTCATTATTTAACTATGTAATTTAAATTGTAACTTAATTGTTTAACACTTACAAGCGCAACATTGATTTAAGATTTATCCTCTGCATGGGGAAAGTTTTGTGTTTGTCCTCTGTGTGAGGAAAATTGCTATCTTTATCATAAGGAGATTTTTGTTTGTCCTCCGCGTGAGGAGATTTTGTGTTTGTCCTCTGTGCGAGGAGACTTAACGTCCTGCCCTGCGTGGGGAAAGTTTTGTGTTTGTCCTCTGCGCGAGGAAAATTGTTGTCCTTTACGTAAAGAAACTTTGTCTAGCCCCAAAGAGAGGCAATGTTTGTCCTCCGTGTGAGGAGATTTTTGTGTTACCTCCGTGTGAGGTAATATATATTTTGTTCGTTTGTAAGTGTAGATCCCTTTGTTCTTTGCATAAGATTTTATTTTTGGTTTTGTCCTTTTAGCGAGGAGATTTTGTTTTACCTCTGAGTGAGGGAAATTTTATATTTGTTTAGCCTCTACGAGAGTGCATTTTTACATGTAAGTTGTTGCCTCGTGCGCCTATTTACCTTTTGAATAGTTCAGTGGTCACCTCAGGGCTCCCGCAACTGTGAAACCGTCACAACAGCAGTGTCAGCCTTGACATGTAATTTTAACCTTTAACAGAAATCTTTACTACAATAAGTCCATGCGCTTTCCAACATGTTTTGCTTCTCGTAAAAATTTTAATTCAGTCATTTATCGCCACATGCGTACATAATTCAGTAGTAAATTTTTTAACGTCGCGTGACCTAGGCATCGTCTGCTTTGCTGGCCCGGCGGTTTGAATTTTAGAAGTGATTTTGCGATTTACATTTTGTTTTATCATTTAACCATTTCTCTTCCATTATAACTAATTTTGAATATTAATTTATTACGCTTGCAAATATGAAAAGTTTCATGTTCACATTCCTTTGAATATTCAGATTTACCCTTTGTTTTGCTTTAACGAATCCGTTCACCAAACGTTGTCAATCCATGATGGTAGTAGGTTGGCCAGGGCACCAGCCACCCGTTGAGATACTACCACTAGAGAAGTATTGGATCCTTTGACTGGCCAGACAGTAATGCATTGGATCCCTCTCTCTGGTTACGGTTTATTTTTTCTTTGCCTACACTTACACAGAATAGTCTGGCCTATTCTTTACATATTGTCGCCTTTCCTTATACACCTGACAACAATAAGATACTAAACACTTCTTCACCCAAGGGGTTAATTACTCAACTGTAATTGTTCAGTGTACTTTCCTCTTGGTAAGGGTAGAAGAGACTCTTTAGCTATAGTAAGCAGCTCTTCTAGGAGAAGGACACTCCAAAATTAAACCATTGTTCTCTAGTCTTGGGTAGTGCCATAGCCTCTGTACCATGGTCTTCCACTGTCTTGGGTTAGAGTTCTCTTGCTTGAAGGTACACTCGGGCACACTATTCTATCTTATTATTTTTTTTTTCCTTCCTCTTGTTTTTTTTTTAAATGGTGTGTTGGGCAGGCTTAATAGAAGGGCCATGGATGCCTGGTGGTTTATCAAGAGGTTGTCTTTTCCTTTTCTGATTCTTTTTCTTCTCAAAACCATCCTTACTGTCCTCCCTTCAGTTGAAGTGGCTATCCTGGAAGGTATTTAGCCTTGCATGGTGTATCAGCTCCTCCATGTTGACCAGTTTTTCCGACTTTTTACTATAGTCTATGGGTTTCATCAATCACTTTATTTACAATTCTGTACATATTGTTTTTGTTATAATTCTTGTTAAGCTAGTTTTTAAGTATAATGTCTCTTTTTTATTTCTATTGAGCGAAATCCTAGATTTCGTCAATGTCGTCTTCTGTATTGCAATATTCGTGGTCTTCATGCAAATATTCAAGACCTTACAGTTGCATCCAGACAGTATGATATTCTTTTGTGCTGAGAAACTCTGGTTTCTAATATGAAGCACTCATCTGAGCTCCTTACAACTGGTTTTAAGAAGCCAATAATGTTGAAACGTAATGCCATCCCTAGGGCCAGGGGAATGGCTGTGTATATAAGGACTGAGTACCTTGCTTCTTATAAGTCCTGCTATCAATGTGGATGTCATGAGATTCAGGTAATAAAAGTTTGTGGCAGGCATAACAACTTTTATTTGTGTTCGATCTACCGGAATCCAGACATGGATGATTCTATCTTCAATTGTCTTCTTACCATTATGGCTAAGATACAAGATGATGATAGAAAGGCTTCTTTTGTCTTTGTTGGTGATTTTAATGCACACCATAGGGAGTGGTTAAGTTTTATTTCTCCTACCGATCGCCATGGCTTAAGAGCTTTAGACTTTGCCTCTGAATCAGGCTGTGAGCAAATCATAAATGAAGCTACCCACAGGTCTGGTAATTGCTTGGACCTCGTATACACTGACTCCCCTGGCGTTATAACTAGTAAGGTTGGTTCTCCAGTCGGGACATCTGATCATGCCTTGATTTCTTTAGTAGTGAAGACTGAGCAGCCTGTCCCTGATATATCATACTCTTGTAAAATTTATATAAAATCCCAAGCAGACTGGAATGGGATTTTGCATGATCTTTTCTGCTTGAATTGGTCACAATTATATAGTAGTGTAGATCCTGTTGTCCCTTTGAATGAGAATATAGTCAACATAATTGATAGGCGTATCCCTTCTCGTGTGCTAAGGTACCGAATGAAGGACAAACCGTGGTTCTATGATGATTGTAGACGTGCTTATTAGGAGAAGCAGGAGGCCTATCATCCTTGGAAGCGTAACAGATCAGATTTGACCTGGAATAACTAAACTCAGCTTCGAGCTTGTGCTCAGAGAGTTTATGCCTCAACTGAAAAGGAGTACAATTTAACCATAATAGAAACCCTTTCTGGTACAACTCAGGAACATAAATGGTGGTCTACCCTTAAATCTGCACTCTTTGGTGTAGATGCAACAATTCCTCATTACTTAAACCGGATGGCTCAGTCACTCACAGTCCAAAGGAAAAGGGAACCCTTTTGGCTGATGTTTTTTACAGTAAACAGAGTAATGAAAAACTTGAACTTCCTCATTCATGTTTTCCTGAGGCTAAACTAACTAGTTTAGCTTTTCGATCTCGTGAAATTAAAGCTCTGTTGATGGACCTTCAGGCTTAAAGAGGTGTAGACCCAAATGGTATTTTTCCATTGTTATTTATAAAGACAGCAGATTTCTTAGCTCCAAAGTTATCTGTTATTTTGCGCAAGTTAGCAAGAAGAGGAGCTTTTAGCGCTTGTTGGAGAATTGGTAATGTTACTCCTCTATGTAAATGTGTTTGCAGTAGCTCAAGTCCCACTGATTACTGCCCAATTTCCATAAATCCCATATTATCTAAAGTTTTTGATCGTCTTCTGGCAAAACGTCTTAATAGGTTTGCTGAAGGTAATCATCTATTCCCTAGTTTGCAATTTGCTTTTCGTAAAGGCCTTGGAGCATGTGATGCCCTTCTTACAATCTCCAATGCTGTACAGAAGTCCCTTGATTGTGGTCAGGAAGTTCGTATGATTGGCCTTGATTTTAGTGCTGCCTTTGATCTTGTTAATCATGAGGCCCTTATTTTCAAACTCAAACAGTTGGGAGAGGGTGGGTCGTTTCTTAGCGTTATTATTGATTTTTTAAGTAATAGATCTCAAAGAGTTGTTGTTGATGGGCACCATAGTGAGTATAGGAATGTGATATCCGGTGTTCCACAGGGTAGTGATCTTGGCCCATTACTTTTCATACTATATACACATGACTTGTGGTTTGGCCTAGAAAACGAGCTTGTTTCATATGCAGATGATGCTACTTTCTTTGCATCAATTCCATCCCCTGAGTGTAGATCTGGGGTTGGTGAATCCCTTAATAGAGATTTAGCTAAAATTAGTGCATGGTGCAAATTATGGGGTATGAAGTTGAATCCTAACAAAACTCAAAGTATGATTGTAAGTAGGTCAAGGACGCTGGCTCCTCAACATCCGGACCTCAGTATTGATAATGTTTCTTTAAACTTGTATGACTCTTTTAAAATTTTAGGTGTGATCCTCGACAGCAAATTTACTTTTGAGAAACACATTAGGTCTGTGTCTTCTTCAATTGCCCCAAAAATTGGCTAATTCAGAAAGTCTTTTAAGATTTTCAGTGATCAATCTATTCTGAAGAAGTGTTTTAATTCTTTCATTCTACCTTGTTTTGAGTATTTTTCTCCTGTCTGGTGTTCAGCCGCTGATTCTCATCTTAATTTGTTGGACAGAAACTTACGGTCTATTAAATTTCTTATTCCTGATCTAGATATTAATCTTTGGCACCGTCGTTCAATTAGTTCATTATGCATGTTGCATAAGATTTTTCATAACTCTGACCATCCTTTACATTCAGATCTCTCAGGACAATTCTATCCTGTTCGTAATACTAGGCAGGCAGTTAATTCTAATAGCCAGGCCTTCTCCATCATGAGGCTCAATACTACACAGTATTCTAGAAGTTTTATTCCAGCTGTTACCAGGTTGTGAAATGATCTTCCAAATCGGGTAGTTGAATCAGTAGAACTTCAAAAGTTCAAAGTTGGAGCAAATATTTTTATATTGACCAGGCTGACATGAGTCTTTTTATGGTTTATATATGACATATCTGTTTTTGACGATAATAATTTATATAGGGCCTGTTTTGACGTTGTTACTGTTTTAGAATTATTTATTGTTAACTTGTTCTCATCATTTATTTATTTCCTTATTTCCTTTCCTCACTGGGCTATTTTTCCCTATTGGAGCCCTTGGGCTTATAGCATATTACTTTTCCAACTAGGGTTGTAGCTTGGCTAATAATAATAATAATAATAATAATAATAATAATAACAATACCTTAAGCAACCCTCCACCGCCTAAGGATGAACAGCTCAGCCCAGAGGAGATTAACGCTCGGCTTAAAGAACAGGAGTTAACATTCAACTTTGTTTGTGAGGATGCAGACTTAGCACTTCATGCTCTTGCTTCAGTAGATTTTCCTAGCATGGGTCCTGAAGCCACGGGACATTTTAAAACCCTCATTGATAACGTAAGAGTTGACCTTTGCAATTACAAAAATTATTGGAGACGTCATTACGACCATCCCATTGTTAAAGTAAATTATCCCGTGCTTGCTGCCTATTCAAGGAAAATTAAAATTGCTTTCAATAGCCTATTGGCTCATCCCAATATAACCATTAAACCTAATCAGTTTTGTTCTTCTTCGAGGGCAACACTTTCAGTGACACGTCCCTTTGTAAGTGCCATTAATGGTCTCCTAGTTGATACCTATAATGTCTCGGCAGTTCATAATTTTACATCAGTTGCCCCACCAGTTAAATCGTCCCATTTCAATACTGTTGACAGCACGGCACAGGATTAGTAATTTTATGTCAGTCCCTCCTGCTCCGTCCTCATTTCCAAACCTTAAGTCAGCATTTGATCAACCTCAAACCCCTTTGGCTGTACCGCCTTTGTCAGTACGTCCCAGAGGAAATACCATTTGCGGTCTCAACATGGATCTCCCTACTAGTGGTGACGATACCATCCAACCTAACCATGTGCCTGAAGGCCTGTACCGGTAGATTCATTCATTAAACCCGTACCATCCATCCCACGGACTAGTGCTCATTTTGCCTGATTGCCCTATTCTCAAGCCCTAACTTCCACTCCAACCCGCGTTGTAGCTAAACCATCCACATCAAAATTTTAAACTCAATCTTTCAGCGAGCCATGTGATTGCAACCTTAAGACTTAAGCAGTCAGAAAAGGAACCTTTTGCCCTGACAGCGGATTTAGCGAAGTTCACACATGTAGAACTAGCGCTGGAACTCAGAGCCTGTTTACGATTCACCTTGCTTGAGGATCACAGTACCATGAACGTCATTTATAATTTTCATTCAGTTATATATAGCGCAACTTTAAGCTTTTACTATTTTTGCCAAGTCTTACAGCAGCATTTTCCAGGTCACTCCCTTGCTTTAACTTCAAATTCCAGGTCACTCCCTTGCTTTAACTTCAAAGAGTAAATTTAATTTTTGCTTTGACAATTTGTCATGTTAATACAATCCCATGACATCCTTCAGTTCATGCTGGATATAGCTTCTACTTTAAATGCTCCCCTTTTCAACGTTTCCCTCCAAGATGACATCCAAGAATCTTGCGGTCAGATTTACGATGTCCTCCAAGATGACATCCAAGAATCTTGCGGTCAGATTTACGATGTCCTCCAAGATGACATCCAAGAATCTTGCGGTCAGATTTGCGATGTCCCCATGGACCTAGTTTGTCTGTTTGTCATTCAAACTAGTGTCAGCTAATTTTCACATTTTAACGCTGAGAAGGAAGTAGCTTTTTTCCCTTTCTCACTTGTCGAATGCGACATATTCATTACGCCTGTCATTTTCTTTGCAAAATCATTTTAGGTGAAACGTTGGATGTCAAGACCGGGACTGGGTTTCACCACCATGATTTTGAATTTGTCATTGGCTGGATTTGTTGCTGAACTCGATTGTTATTGGCTCACGTTTTACATGCTCTATCCTTACCCCTTGGGTGGGAAGAATTGTGTACTGTACTTTACTTTCAATCCTTTGATCACCAATGCCTTGTACGTTAAAAGTTAACACTGCTTATTTACTCATCTTAACGCTTCTGTGTAGTATTGCCAGCGGATTCAGTTTTGCGCACATTCACATTCATGCATAACTTTAACTTGATTGAATTTAATCGAAGCTAAGAGCGGTTTGTTAACTTTTAAACTGACCTTGATGTGAAGAACGACTTCACCCACTTATTCATCGAGTAGGTTTATCTCGCGCTTACTAACGAATAGTTGAATCACATTTACCGAAACTAACCCGTCTATCCTTTCTTTCTCTCTTTATCCCCAGGGTGTGAAGAATTTTTCTTCACTTTTCTTCCTTTCTTATTTTGGTCTCTCCTAATATTATTGTTACCCCTTAAAGGTTCTCTCCTATATTAATTTTTCTTAACGAAAACATCCAGAAAACTATTTTAAATCAACTGAACTCGTGACAATAGTGTATGCCGTGTTCGTGACGTCATAGCATAGATATGCACAGCAAAAGCCTTACGCCGGCGTACGGTGGTTCTTTCCTCAAACTATGTGTGTTGAGATGAACTATTAAACTGGTTTTGAATATAATTTTAATACTGCTGACTTGAATGCAGCTTTTATCTCTTAGTACTAATTCAAGTCTGTTAAATCCCGCCTCCTATTCACTCCTTACAACTATATATTGCCCTATCCTAAAGTCCTGATATGGCACCTCCACTGGGTTACTCAGGCATCATAACCCTCACTTGTTTGAAAGGTGAAAACAGGTGAACCCTCACGACCCAACAGTCGACCATTCATGCACGAGCATTACTAGTGACCAGCTGACCGACCTGGTCAGTCAATCAGTGTATCTCTGGCTCACCCCACCCCTCCAACTGAACTCCCGCCAAACAAAGGGGGAGTTAGGGAAGATGAGCCTGGTAAACCCTATCTACCAAAAGTGAGGATTCCAGGAGTGGGCCAGTCAAAGGTACAAACTATTCGGTCAACGGCAATTCAATCAACACCCACTTGAGGACAAGAGCTGTAAGGAGTGCAGGTAAAAACATGTGGCCACTTAGTTTTCCCTCATTTTAGCTTAGACTAATTTTCCCCTTGATTTAGGTTTGGCTGGCTGCTACATATTTCGGGCTGAGTGTGTGCGATTGTGTGTACAGTTTTTGCATATCATTTTTGCTTTCGAGACTAGCACAGTCTCAGGGTCACAGGGCCGCATGTCCGACCCCATTTCAATCATTAACCATTGCAGAAGACCACAAGTCTAATCAACCATATTCTTTATCATTTTGCATTTCTTTTATTACATTTGTGTTTGTTAAGATGTCTGTTTCTTTCCATGTAAATTTGTATAATAAAGCAAGATTAGGTTAATTAAACATCGTCATACTTTTACTCCTTCATTCATTTGATTATGCCTATTATGAATATTTGATGTCAGGACAGTATACCTGATATTTTGGAAGGAGTAAGCAAGTTTAGGTAACTTAAGAAGTGTGTTACCGAGTTACTTAGTAATGAATCTATCTGCTTCGAAGGTAAATATCATTATCTTTAACTTTTACTTTACACTACATCACTACTCCCATCCATTGTCATTGTCTCAATAATTACTTAAGTTTCCCGTCCAGCATCTCATTGGGGTCCCTGGGACGGACCCGAAACTGAGCCTAAGAGTGTAGATGACCTTAGACCTGACAAAGCTAGAGTAGGCCATCAAATTACTTTTATTTGATGTGCTGAGTTTTCCGGCCTCTGGACAGAGTACAGTTCTATTGCATTTGAGTGAAGATTCGTGAACTACGTCATCAAAGTTATTAACAGGGTGTATGGGCCTTGAGTGATAGTGCTCCTTTTCCTCCCCTACTGATCTTTTAGGAACTGACGTAGGGAGACTTTCCCGGCACAACAAGTTCCCACTCAACAATTAAATAAAAAACTTCCACAGTGAGTGCTGAATGTAGTAAAGTAAAGTGTTGTGACAATTTTTCTGTGAGTAGCAATATGTATGATAACTGCTGAGTGAACCTAAAACAACAGTCAGGTGTGATGTCAGGCGGATGCTGTATTATAGATGTATTTATATGATTCCTGGTTATGGGGAATAGGGCGGTTCCTAGCAAGTGGCTACGGAATTCAAGTTCAGCCTTGGGAAGAGGCAGGGGTAGAGAACGTGTAGATGTGAATACCTTATACTTAGAGTTATAAGAAGGGCGGGAAGCTGAATGATTTTCTCGGGAAAACGGCCAGTGACCACCGATTGATAGCTACAGATGTAGTGTAATAGTGATTTTAAAAATGGCGAAACAGTGCTGGTGCTGGTGAGTTGTGTTGCGAAATTGAGCGGTAAACCGGGACAAGTAAAATCAAGGGATGATGGAATATCTATCCTGCCTGAAAGGCCCATATTACCGCAACCAGAGGGAGGTTATTGATGAGATTGTGTAATACCAAAATTGAAGTTATTTTTTTTACTTTGGCCATTTTGTATTATAATTGCATATGTCATAAGAAATGAGTGGAATCATATTACATTTGTTATGTATTTTCACATGCAATATTTTATTTTTCATTTTCTATGTCGAAGATGTCTTTTTTTGGGGTGATTTCCATGTATATATTTTATGTTGCATTTCTGTCTATTACAGTACATACTATGCCTTATTTCGGATCGGAGTGTCCTCCATATATCATAGAGAGGACGAGTACGCACCTCCTCACAGAG
>NC_090727.1:174682890-174700390 GCF_036898095.1 Palaemon carinicauda | reverse complement strand
ATCTGTTCAGAAGATGCTTCGAAGTGACCAAAAGCACTTAACTCACCCTCCGTGAATTTTGGAAGGGGCATTTTGACATCATTCAATGCCTGAAGATGATCAATAAAGCTTGGAATGAGGTTTCACGGCGCACCTTGAACTCCTCATGGAAGAAACTGTGGCCAGCTGTTGTGGCAGAACGCGACTTTGAAGGTTTTGAACCCTCAACCGAAGACGAGGCCGTTGATGATCATGCCCCTGAGGGTGATGTTGAGGAAACAATTTCAATTGGGAGGTCCATGTGGCTTGTTGTCGATGAGGCTGACGTCAATAACCTTATCGAGGAGCACAGGGAGGAGCTTACAACTGAAGACTTGAAGGAGTTGGAGGCAATGCAGTTGACCATCATTCAGGAAGAGCACCACTTTAGTGGTGGCGAGGACAGGGGGGAGACAGAAGAAACGACATCGGCAGAAATAAGGGAAGCTATCAGTTGGTATGAAAACCTTATGAGATTCATTGAAAAAATACACCCAGAAAAACTTCCCACAGGTCGTCTTATGGAGTGTTAATGACAAGTGTATGAGTTATTTTAGAAATATTTTGAGGAGTTGTCAGAAACAGGCTTCTTTGGATAGATATTTCTCCAAAAGAGAAGTGTCAGAAAGCAAAGATGATATAAGTGATTCTAGTAAAAAAGCTAAAAAAAGAGTAAAGCGAGGATGAAGAAGTGCTACTGTATAAAATTAAGTTCCAGAAAAAAAAATAAAAAAATATTTCAAAAGACAAAAATAATAAAAAAAAAGGATTTTTAATTTTAAGTGTTTAATAAGAATAAATTTATTATTATGTGTAACATAATTAGCATTGATACATTTTTATATCTGCCGTCTCCTCCCCCCTCTACCTCCACCCACTACCACCTCAAGTCACGTCACTCCAAAGGTAAATAAAATTCCATTTTTCCTTTACAGTACTGTACTTTATATATTTTTCATTTATAATGTTATTTAATTATATACTGTACAGTACATGTATATTATATATATAAATACTGTTGTAAAGTACTTATTATACTATTTTGTTACTAATTTTTTAATGTATATAAAATTTTGATGTTTTTACATGGGGTTTTGCACGAATTAACTATTCCAATGCCCGCCATACGACATTTTCACTATACGATACCAACTCCGGAACGGATTAATGTCCTATGGCAGGGGTCTACTGTGTGTGTGTATATATATATATATATATATATATATATATATATATATATATATATATATATATATATCAGTATATATATACATATATATACATAGTATATATATACATATATATAAACACTGTTGGTGTTTGCAGGATGTTATCAAGAAAGATATTTCCATCACTCAAATCAACAGTAGTTTGCAACAAATGTCTGATTTTTCTTTTAAATCCTGGACTACAATGGAACGCTTCGCTCACCTCATTCCTACATGCAAGCTCTGGAACGTAGCTTATCGGGGTCTGAACCCCCCACCCCAACCCACCCCACCCAACACACAGCCAGCGAGCGGCGCAGCTGTTGTGATTTGTGTCAACACTCACCTTAATTCTATTTGTATTGCGTTCTTTCTTTGCACGAACGCCGGGCTCAAATGGAAGGCCTTGTGTGTACTTAGCATAATGAAGTCGAGAAGTTGACATTTTGCCTCCCAGGTGCCATGTTGAACTTGAGACTTTCCGGTCTTTCGTCGTCTTGGGCTTTATTTTCTCAAGTTAAATTAGTTTTTTAAAGAAAGATTTAAATTTACCCGATGGGAAGATTTAGCTTTTGCGTGTGTGTGTGTGAAATACGGATATGTTTTCTTTACAAAATCCTTTTCTGAGCTTGGTTTTAAAAGGTTTTCTTCTTGAATAAGTATTTCAATTTACATAATGGGAAAATTTCTGATTTTGGGGGAAAGAATGTTATTAAATAATCAATACTATTATGATCATTATCACTATCACTGTGGGGAAAACAGGTTTTTTCGAAAATATTTATATTCTTCAAACTGAAAATGAATGGCTCGTCACAATTACGTTTATATCGAACACAACTTGTATCTATTTTTTTTTCAATGCGGATTATTCTTATCTTTTATCTTTCCTCCGCTTTCACTTTCCGCTATGCGGAAATCCTCCATGTTTCGAAACTTTACCTGAAGCTGAACATTACCTTGCGCTTTCTATTTGTTCCTGTTTAAGCCTTCGTCTGACTTTGAACAAGTAACCGAGCTTAAATGTAGATACAATTTGGTATAATAAATATTTTAAAACATAAAAGAGACAGACTTTTTCGCCTAAATAATATTATGCAAACGGATATAAAAGTATATATGTGCCTTCAAATTTGTTTGTTGCTAACCTTTTATCTACACATAATTTGATGTATTTTCTAAATATACACATCTGTGTGAACGAATGCAATGTATCCATGTACGGCATACAGTGCATGCATACACATGAACTTCAGAAAGTACTGAAATAAAAGGAATATAAAATTTCATTTTTACGACATACCTGCAACTGAGGATTTTAATCAATCTGCATAGTCATTCATTCAATACATGCAATAGAGTAACGTTTCATAAAACAAACGCACGCACATACAAGCAGTCATACACAGAAGGACTCGAGTCAACAACACTGGGAGATTTCTAATCTCCTTTTATCTCAAATGTTCTTCAATATGAATCAATCCTAATACCCATTAAACTGATATGTTTATTTTTAATTTACTTAAATAATTTTTCCTACTACTGAAGTGTTAATCGCGTCTCCCTGCGGCCTTATTCATTAAGCTAGATATAAGTAATTGCCATTTCAGTAGATTAATTCTACTACATTTATCAATAGGGTTTAAAGGGATAATAAATAAAGCTACTTTTTTAGTTGCTAATTCCTTAATTCTTTCATAAACGTTTGTAAAAGAAATCACTATTTCAATTACATCTTTCTTCTTCCGGCATAAGGAAGGTTTAATCTTTTTTTTAAGGATTATTAGCAACCAACCGCGTCTTTTTAGATAAAATATTGATTGATTAATCAATTATTAAATATATAAGTGGAAAACTTTTTCGGCATGGTTAAATGTATTGAAACATTGTCTTATTAAATACAAATACAAAAAATATATCTTCTACTCACTAAATTCATTGCCAGTTAAGAAACATTATCACCTCTGCTTTTGTTATCGTTTACACTTTTTCATGTAAATTACATCAAAATTAACTTAATGATAAATATTCATTAAGGTATAAAAAATGTGTGGTTATTATGCTTAGCTAGTGTACGCGACCCATCAACAATAATGGTTAAATACTTAGATATGTACAAACAGGCACACCCTTCTCTCACCAGGGTATGACTACTCCCTCTTCCCCTTACCAAAGGGGAGATTATCATACGCTGGTCAATGCGTTATAAGACTGGCCATAATATCATGCTAAGATCTTTGACCGAGAGTGTGGCGATTTTCTTAACAAGTATTAGTATATGAGATTGAAGTGATTGATTGATTGATATTGAGTTATCTAGCGAAGCAACTACCAAGGTTACTGGCGCCTGGTATCTGAGGTGAAGTTCCACTGGTGGGTGACCAGTAATCCTGAAGCTGTAGTATTAAACCTATTAACACAGAGAATGAAAGCCTAGAGGAAAGCGAAGCCATTAAAAAATATTAATCAAAAACACTTTGATTATTGAATCAATCAAGCCAAACCTCATCTAAGCCGTCAAAAAACGAATCTGATAATCATGTATATTGAAATTTACTTTCTCTGTCAGCGTACTGCAAATAAGTTCTGATATATAGTAGTTTTCTTATATAATTTGAGGCAAATTATTGCGTTATAACCGGGTTTCAAGCAATATCCAAACGTTATCATCATCTCCTACGCCTATTGACACAACGAGCTTCAAATATAAATATTTCATATATGGCTAAATCCATAGAGGATTCATTAGCTAGATTCATAAAAGGATAGCCAGTTCCTTGTGATGCGCAGTGCCTATCTAACTAAGGCAAGTGACCCCTGCTCGTCCATACTAATTCTAGTAAGATCATCCGCCAGGCATCAGGAATAAAAGCCAAAGAGACAGTTAGTGTATCGCCTTAATACCAATCCGTCACCCTGCTGCCAGTGACTTCATCGAGATTTAGGGGAGTATTTCCTCCACATCCAAAGTTCTCATTATTCCACCAGGTTGCTCATCCGCTTATACGATACAATCATTCAAATATTTTGAAAATTTGCGGTATATGGTAACCTTGCACATTTATTCATAACTATCTGCATAAACTATTGCATTATTACTATGTTTTCAAAAGAAATATGGCTCCTTATTCAAAATAATTAATTTATTTATTTAATAAATTAAATTAATTAATTCAATTCATTAAATTAAACTAATTAATTAAATAAATTGATGTATTTAACCACAAGGTTTCAAAAGGAATATAAAAAGAAGAATCAGCTCTGTACTTACCAAAAATCCAAGGCCATTAGACGAACATTGATGAATTATGGAAACCCGGGGGGGGGGAATCACTTTGGTTGTTATTCCAGTATAGTTAATCAGCAAGATTTGGCTGATGTATCTGATTTACCTGCAAAGAAATAAAAACAGTGGCTAAAATCCTTATCAATCTATCTGACTTTTATATTTGTGGGTTTTAATTCACGTGAAGTACTCCTCTAAACTAAGATCTTGAAAAATCTTTTTACTGCAGTGATAACTATTATTTTCATCTAAAGGCGCAATATTGACTGATTTTTTTTTTTTTTTTTAATTTGGGAAACAAAAAGTTCTACTAGTTTTTTCCAGCACATTGGTAACACCTCCAAATTTTTTTATGGAACACTAACGTACGTAATACTCCCTTACCACATAAGACAGCAGTTTCTCGTAATTTTATTGATAGGAATTCCCTATAAAATGGACTAAAACAAAACCATGCGTTATGCTTTCTCTCACAGTATCCTTTACATTATGAATTGGGGCTAGGTGGCCCCGTGCAGAGGCCTGGGGCTGGGAGGTCATTCAGTACCGGAAGCAATTGGGGAAAATCATGGCTGTTGCAAGATAATCCGTATTTCTTCATGGTAGTTTGTTGGTCAAGGCATTAGCCTCCCGTCAAGATACTACCGCTAGAGTTATTGGGTCCTTTGACTGGCCAGACAGTAATACAATGGATCCCTCTCTCTGATTACGGCTCATTTCATCTTTACCGACACATACACAGAATAGTTTGGCCTATTCTTTACATATTCCCCTCTGTCCTCATACACTTGACAATACTGAAATCACCTAACAATTATTCTTCTCTCAAGAGTTTAACTACTGCATTATAATTGTTCAGTGTCTATTTTCTTCTTGGTAAAGAGGAGAAGAGACTCTTTAGCTATGGAAAGTAGCTCTTCTAGAAGGACTCTCCGAAATTAAACTATTGTTTTCTAGTCTTGGGTAGTACCATAGCCTTCCACTGTCTTGGGTTATTCTATCTTGTTTTTCTTCCTCTTGTTATTTTGAAGTATTTATAGTTTATATATGAAAGAATTATTTTAATGTTATTGTTCTTTAACTTCTCTTTTAGTTTATTTTTTCTATTTCCTTTCTCCACTGGGCTATTTTCCCTGTTGGAGCCCTTGGAGTTATAGCATCCTGCTTTTCCAACTAAGGTTATAGCTTAGCAAGTAATAATAATAAAAATAATAATAATAATAATAATAATAATAATAATAATAATAATAATGATAATAAGCTACAACTGTGCCATTACTTAAACTAATCTAACCTTCCATAATTCTTATTTCTTCATGGCTGACATAAGATTAACCCATATCCTAGACTAGCCTAACCTGCAACAATCCTCAATTCTTCTTGGTTAAATTAATATTAAACCATATCCCAAGCTAGACTAATCTTTAACATTCCTTATTTCTTTATGGGTAACAAAACACTAAGCCAAACTAAGCTTTATCCTAAACTAAAGCAACTCGTAAACAATCCTTATTTCTATATGACCTAAACTACTATGAGATTCAGGGCCCCTGTAACACGGTTTTTTCGCAATAACTTTTTTTCTATGAATTTCATAAATATAACGCTTATTCAGAATGCACATTATATCTACACATAAATTTTGACTATATTCTGCATTACGTAGGTTGAATAAATTTGGTACTTTATTAAGTAAAAGTGACGATTTTTGAAGACGGGCCAACTTACTCAGAGAAAAGGTTTCGAACGCACTCGTTACGTAACTTATGACGGCATTTCTTCTCTCTTTCTCGATCGATGATTGGTTATACGTAACGAAGGCTATACCTCTGCCAACAATAACACAAAAGTGTAAATAAAAGCAAAGCAGTACACCTTTATGAACTCTGAAACCTCTCCACTGAGAATTGTCATAATGAACAAACGAACAAAATATGTTAATAAATACAAAAACACTTTGATTATTTGTCTAACTCCCAAAATAAGTTTCCTAAGAAATTACAGTCTACTTTATAGGTCACAATCTGATTGACAAAGTGTATAGAATAGTTGGTAATTTTCAAAAACGTAGTAGACCAGCTTGATTTGATAACTGCTATATCCAATGTCAAGCAATTTTTATTCATTGTCTATCTACCTACCTATTTACTGTAAAAAAAAAAAGATAGCCGGTACCGTATTTTCGCTTTAAACCTTCACCAATAATTATCGTCAGAATGATGACTTCATGAGACTCCACCCACTTTGGCCTCGTTATGAATCAGGATAACACTGAAGGCTATCATGGGCATTGTTGGATCAGAAAATTCAAATTCTGGCTATAAAAACTCATTTCTCGAGTAGTTGTAAGAAGTGCTAAATGATCCTCAATGATCCCAGCAGTTGGCCTAAACGTTTAATTCATGCATACTACTGTTGCGGCAGTACTGCTACAGTAGTATTACTACGCCAGCACTGATACCCCACCCACATCTATGTATTGTTCCGCCATTCATAAAGTCTTTGTCATGTTTTTTCACTGTGCAATAAGCCATGGCCTCCTCAGAAATTAAGTTTAACATTAGATGATAGGTTATTTCATTAAGCTGACAAATTATGGCAACTGGGTATGTTATTGCCGACGTTGAAGCTAAAGATAAAGTATGGTATCATTCCTTCATTGCATTATCATCTTTACTACTATTTGTTTTGCTACATGTAGTAAATATTTTAAAGGATAAATGAATTATGTTCACTTTACTTCTATAGATTCCCATTAGATGTACAAATAAAACTCCTAAAACTATTCATGATTTATTTACAAAATGCAGTCATGCCCAAAACATAGCCAGCATGTTCGTACGGCCTAAGAAGAAAAAAAATTATATCGGATGATCCGTTGGTCTGATGGAGATTTTAGCACAAAAATCTTATTTTAACAAAAAAAGTTATATAAAGACTGTTTACATACAATCTCTCTCTCTCTCTCTCTCTCTCTCTCTCTCTCTCTCTCTCTCTCTCTCTCTCTCTCTCTCTCTCTCTCTCTCTCTCTTGGTGGCATAGTGAATAGTTAATGGAAATGTTCAAAAGCCTGAATGACATTACAAGTATTATAATCATGTTACGCTAAATACAAATCAGACCATAAACATTGGATTTAAACTAGAAACTGAATAATTACCTATTCAGGCTATAATAGATATGGCCAAGGGCTTTCTCATGACTGTATAAAGTTGCAAGTCGTAAGACAAATGCAGGTTTGCAACCACGGGGGCAATTCCAAATCCTGTTAGCCATTCTTGACTGTTATGGGTTTCAGAGCAGATGGAAGAAGGTGAATGGGTGTCTGGTGGATGGGCGGGGCAAAATTTTGTCCAAAGGTGTTTACATTGCTTACGTAATGAATGTTTTCGACTCTTGGCTCGGTATCACTGGCCATGGCGTCGGCTGGATCATTTTTACTCTATAAAAATTAAAACCATCGGGTTTAGGTTATTGATAATGCTGACAAAATTTGAGTGTTGTTGTAAAATATACATATGTCAACTTTCAGCTACACCCGATGCTTTGATAAGGAGCAAAGTCCAAAAAACCGTGTTACAGAGGCCCTGAATCTCATAGTAGGCTAACCTTGTTTCTCCGAGGCTACTCCAAGTTTAAGCCATTACCTAAACTAAGTTAACTTTAAACAATTCCTATTTCTTTATAGCTAACCTAAAATAAGCCATTACCTAAACTAAGCTGACTTTAAACAATTCTTATTTCTTAATGGCTAACAAAGACTGACCCATATCCTAGATTTGTCTAACCGTAAACAATCCTCGTTTCTTCATGGTTAACCTTAGACTAAACTATATCTCTAGTTAGTGTATTTAATTATGTATATTTTAATAAACTGGTTTCTCTAACGTATAGGAATTAGTGGTGAGAGAGAGAGAGAGAGAGAGAGAGAGAGAGAGAGAGAGAGAGAGAGAGAGAGAGAGAGAGAGAGAGAGAGAGAGAGAGAGAGAGCACGCAAATAAAGTATAGATTAATTCAATGTGTCACGTAGGCTTGTTGATATAAAAATTCTAAACAATGCAGTATCGTACCCTTAACAATTCACCAAGGAAAGGAAGGCGGCTAGACGTGTAGACTACACAAGTCTTTTGTCCAGGACAAAGTCTGCAAATAAAGATGTCCTTCATGATGGAGTCACGTGGATGGGAGTCACAATATCATGTGACCTACTCGCAACAGAGCGACAGCGACCATTATGGAAATGCCCTTGAGGAGCACGTGAATGAAAGAGAAGAGTAGCAGTAAATGAGAGCCAGTCCTAACCAATCATGTCCAGAGCGGTCGAATGTGCCTCCACCCTACCTTACCATCCTGCTGGGCTCAGGTACTTCATCAAGAGTTCAAGCTCTTGCTAATGCTGTTACAATGAATCACCTCATTGGATCGAGAAGAACACCATCATACACGGGTCGAAGATGAACAAACAGAAAAAACCTACGTTAGAGAAGTCCTTAAGTGAGTCTACCGTGTATTATTATAGTAAAACATGAAGAAAGCCTTATTAACCCATATATGCCCAGAAAAGATGATGGTTCTTGAAATTAAATGATTTTCAGATACGATATAGGTTATGATGTTTCTATGCCATATATCATTGTTTGAGGAAGTTTCCTCAAGTATTCTTCAATTTATTGCAAAAAATTTACTGTTGCGCAGACGCATCACTGGGCACACCATGCCTGTCCAATGTTGCGTATACGCAACATTGGGCATTTTAAGCCTAAAAGGTTTTTTTTTCTTATTATTTATGTAATCTTTTAAAAAGAAATTGATGTAATTTTCAATAAATTACAAGAAGAAAATATACATTTACGATTACTTTCAAAGATGTCGAGGTAGATTTCATCTATATTTCAAGGAAACATAAATATTCATTTATGAATAGAAATGGACATTGTGAATTACATGTATAGTATTTGAATACAAAATTTAAAGCAAAATAAATGACAATTCAATTCAATAAAATAAAAAAGGAAACATTCTTCATTCAGCAATGTAAATTTTCATCAACAAAGAAAGAAACAAACAAGCCTATTCTTATTGGGTATGATATGCAACAGAACATTTCAAATGCAATGGAACATCACACTTTCTGCAAATAAAAATTGTTTGGCTATGACAGTGTTTGGACCTCCTCCTACATTTAGGATACCTTTCGATGATGTCATGGCCTATCTTATCAAAACGTATCTCGGTACTCAGGGTGCTCATGCATAGTGACCTTAGTTTTCCAGGGGTTTTTGGTGGTTCTCCCAACTTTTTCAACCAACATTGAACAACTGCTCTAGTAAATGTAAGCAAATCATCATCATACCCACCTTTCCGAGCAAAAGGCCAGGCGTTGTTCATTGAGACATTGATTAGAAAACAAAGTATGGGAAAATACAATTTTTTACCTCTAATTGCAATGCGATAATGACAAATATTTTTACCTGTTCTGTCAACACCACCCATGTTCTGGTTCTATATGTCAATCAAACGAGGGCAACCTATAGATACTTTCTTTTTTCCCTTGCCGAGTATCGCTCAACTTTTTTCATGGGAAACGTTCCATGCTCATTGGAACCAATGCTGACTACTCCATTATCATTTCATATGACAACTAGAATTTGAGAATTTTCCATCTAAGAAGTGCTCTTCACTACCTCTTGGCAACTTTTCAAACGTCTTGTTGATAGTCAGTGGACATTTTTCTACTCTGTTGGTACCTGTGGCACCATGACCTCTTCTTTTGATCTCTTCTAAGAGCTTTATTGAAGTGAAGAAGTTATCAAAATAAAGAGAAAATCTTATTCCCGGATATTCAGCTTGAAGTGTGTCAAGAATGGTTAGAACAACTTTTCCTCCTAAACCATATTCACTTGCATACACATTTGGATTATTTCCTTCGTATTTTCCTTGGAAAAGGTCAAGAGTAAAGGCATAACCCAAAGGAGTGCAAGCTGTCCATGCTTTATAACCACATCTTATGGGCTTTCCACGGATGAACTAATTTGTTGGTGTCTTCCAAAGTATGGAATCATGGACTTATTTATGGATATAGTGGATGACCCAAAGACTTTACCATAGGAAAGATAGTTTTTATTTAGAATATGTGTGTGAGTGTGCGTATGTATGTGTATATATATTTATAGTGATCCTTAGGCAAACATGAAAATAAAATGCTTTTAAATGCAATATAATAGGGAAAATATATGTGGAATATTGAATATCATTGAGACATGGGATGCCCTGTGTTGCGTGTACGCATCACAATATAAATTAGATTTTCAGAACGTATTTTGAACATCAGAATACATACTAAAACCCAAATTTCAGAAATGCGCTGATAAAGGAACCATCTGTTAATATGGGCATAATCTTATTTATCTATAAGTAGGTTGCATTTATCATATATACCCATTATTTCTCGAAGACATGGTAGACAAAAATTACACTGAATTTTAAATCACTATACTGCACTTGTTATAGAGTTTGTTTCAGCGGTTCACCGTACATCTGTCTGTTGAACTCTCTCTCTATCAACTGATGACAACAGAAAGATAGAATCAGTAAGCCGATGGCGTGCAAGTTGAAACTTGCAAACACAACTTTAGTGTTGCGCAAACGCATCACTGGGCGTATATGGGTTAATATAGAAATATGGTTTTATATGAAAAACTCCAGTTCTCTTCAAAAATTGCCTTTATTTCCGTTGCAAATAAATAGTTAATAAGATATACCCTAATGTATGATGCGGTAATGTGGGTCACCCTGTGGGAACCAGGAGTTTTGGGTGGGGAAATTTACTGGTGAATCAATGAATACAATTGTAATGATAAAACTAACCTTTTCTTCTCTATACATTATTCTCTGCAACGCATAATAACTCTACGAAAAATCACAGAAAATATGAGCATCCTCTTCCCTTGAAATACTTATTTCACTATTTTCTTTAAATTTTACAAACCACATGGACCTGCTCCAGTCCCTATGTCTGTATATACCTTGTTGCCCAATAACAACTTTATACTTCCTGCGCACTACCCATCCTTCCCCTTTCTTCCTACCAATGGAATAACTCCTTTTCGTTTGTTTGTATGTAGCTCCTCCGCATTTCTTCATGCCTACCATAAGACATGAAATATCCTAAACTAGGCTAACCTTGAATGATCCATATGACGGTTACCATAATTGGTAATGTTTGTACGCTTCAGTGTGATGTGGGCAGTTCTGTGACACGACGTTTACTTAGGACAACTCCTCAGTTCCTTTGTAACCCTGTTGAGTATGCGTTACGGAGGCCAACGTAACGATGTAATGGCTGCATGGATGCTATTGCCAAATTTCACGATGAGTATTACAGTACACCTAGTATAGGGAACTATTTTTTAAAATCTCATCTTGTTATCCCTGAAAGTTTAGTGTCCAAAGTGTCATTCTGAGTTAGCTTTTAGGGACGACCAGCACATTTTTAACTGTAACTCGACTGTAAAGATTGCAAAAAAAAAAAAAAAAAAAAAAAAAAAAAAAAAAAAAAAAAAAAGAAGACACACCGGCGTCAATCATAAGGGTAAGTTATTATTTGTTATTTACTTTTAAAGTTTGTGACCTGGGTAGGGGGGTTTGGGGGTCTTGCTGCCTAGCTAGGTCTGTGACCTGGGAACTACTAGATTAGGTTAGGTGGGTTTGTTAGGTTTTGAGGTCTTTTATAAATCTTGAAAGTGTTAAATAAACACGTATTTTTCATGTTTTCACCCACCCAACGTCCTAGGTTGCCACTTGCGTCTGTCAGGAAGGGAGGTTAGTGGAAGACCAGTTTATTTGCGGTGGAAATAAAGGTCAAATTCGTTGAAAGCATATTACTTACTGTAGGAAAAGTTGTTTTTTCTCTTGGAAATGTAGTTCCGTTTGGTTCTATAATTTCACCATATCTCATCAGCCAAAGCAGAGAGAAAGAGAGAAAATGCATTCCACTCATCTTCCTAGGAAGAAGTGGATTACAGCAGCCCAATAAAGTCCAGAGGAAGAGGAGGAACTCTACGGGCCACCGCCAGAGTTTAAGATTAAGTATCGAGCCATAAGGCTCCTGTGTTATTTATCCTTATGATCAAGTTACAATTCATATTCTGATTAGCCAAGAAGTTATTTTCTACTATTTTTCTTTATAAAAATATGGCACTATTCTTGGTTAAATATTTACAATAGAGTAATACTGTAACTTGATAATTAATGCAACATCCTGAGTTGGGCTAACCTTACACAATTCTTATTTTTGCATGGCTAACCTCAGACTGTAACATATCCTAATCTAGGCTAAACTTAAAACAATCCTCACTTCTTCATGGATAATCCAAGACTAAGCCATATGCTAAACTACGAACATTGTAAACTATATCTATTTCTTTAGGCTAATCTCTACCACTAGGCCATATCCTAAAATAGGCTAACCTTAAAAAATATGTAATTTTTCTTGGCTAACATAAGACCAAGTCATATCCTAACTTATGCAAATCTTAAACAATCCACATTTTTTTAAGGCTACCCTAATACTGAGCCATAACAAAGTAAGCTAACCTTAATAATCCTTATTTCTTCATGGTTAAACTAAGACTGATTCATATCCTAAACTAGGCTAACCTTAAACAATCATTATTTCATGGCTACCATAAGACAGGCCATAACCCTAAACAATCCTTATTCCTTTATGGCTAACATAAGACTAGACCAACCTTAAATAATCTTTATTCATTCATAACTACCATAAAAGAAGCTATATCATAAATTACGCTAACCTTAAACAATATACTGTATATTCCTTCTTGCCAACATAAGATTAACCCATATCCTAAATTAGGCTAACATTAAGCGATTCTTATTTCTTCATGCTAAACAAAGACTGTCACATCCAAACCTAACCTAATCTTAAACAATCATTTTTCATGACTACCATAAGACAATCCATACCCTAAACTAAGCTAACCTTAAACTACCCTTATTTTTGCTTTGCTAATGCAGGACTAAGCCATATCCTAAACTAGTCTAACCTTAAACAATCCTTCTAACCTTAAAAACTCCTTATTTCCTCAAGGCTACAATAACACAAGAAATATCCTAAACAAGGCTAACCTTGAATGATATTTATTTCTTGCTGGAATATGTAAGACTAAACCATATCCTAACCTGGCTAGCCTTAAACAATCCTTGTTTATTCATCGCTAACATAAGACTATCCGGTGCTACTATAGTGTGATTCCTACCATCAGGATTCTACTATGGTGTGATTCCTACTCTATTATTTGGGTATGAGGTGATTCCTCTCTCTCTCTCTCTCTCTCTCTCTCTCTCTCTCTCTCTCTCTCTCTCTCTCTCTCTCTCTCTCTCTCTCTCTCTCTCTCTTTTTTTTGAGAGAGAGAGAGAAAGTAGTCGCTAAAAGTATGTTTGCCTCTGGGAGCTACTTCACGAGGTAAGCACATGGAATACCCATGCTTCAGTTTTGTGTAAACAATACGCAGTCTTGTTAAAATAAATCAAGTCCTTTTTGTACTTTAGATTCCATAGAGAAACAATTGGCTTTATTAAAAGAAATCCATATGAAGTTCATTTTTCATATAGGCTACTTCCCTCGTGAGAGGTATGCTCATATAATATAACCAGTTGTGTGATATTATTACTATATTTGATGGCAACCATTGCAGATGAATCTATTCTGTTGTAGATGACTTAATTCCGCTGTATATGAAATCTATACTACACTAGTTAACTCAATTCCTCGTGTATGGCATTGCAACATTACACCTGAAGAATGAGCTTACTCCAGAGATATCATCACTATTTGTACCTTCGCCATTATCATAATCCCTTCTTCAGCATCACTAACCATCTCTGTACGGTTGTTAAATCATTTCAAACTCTTAAGCGAGAGCTAGCATTTCAGGTTAATTTCTTCCAACCAAACTGGGAGAGAAGTGTACGCCAAGCTACATGTGTCTGTGCACGGATACGATAGAATTAAAGAGCACGCATAAATATTAAGGTGAATGAATCTTTCAATTTCTTTGTTGTTAAGAATTGCCATAATCCGGCCGTATATATAGTTTCATATGACACAATTTGAATAAATTACAAAATCTAATTATGTATATTTATGTAAACTATATTATTGAAAGAAAAGTTCGAGCATTAAATTGTTAACAAGAATTTGCCAGCCAATATATTATCGCCCAACAAATGTGATAGCCTCTCATTCTCGGCAAATGTTGCCTACTGCCAAGAAGTTTACTAATGCTGCGGTAAACTATGATTTACACGACATAATTGGCATACAATTATCATATGATGTAACTATGGTTGATAATTTACACTTCATGTATCAAAAAAGTAAAAGAAGAAAAACTTGCTTGGATTGGACCCCGGCTGAGAAATGTAAACAATGGTTCGTTTTCGGTAATGGTTGAGAATTGTGCTAATGCTACAATAAACATTCATTTCCATGATGAAATATATACATTGATATAGTATAACGTACCGATCTATCATAGCTTCAACTTCTGACATCACTGGGACCATTAAAACTTTACAAAATCCGTGCGTAGCGACTAGCGAGGCAGAGTTTCCAAGGATATTTTCGATGTAACTGAAGTGTAGTTCACGAAACCGCCACCAGAGGACCGTGGCAGTCGCACAACAATACCAAAGATTCGGACAATATATTTAAAGAATATTATTATTATTATTATTATTATTATTATTATTATTATCATTATTATTATTATTATTATTATTATTATTATTATTATTAACCGTATTTGGAAAACGAGGATGCCATAAAATCAAGGACTTTTACAGGGTAAATGGCCAAATGAGGAAAGGAATCAAGGAAACATAGAATAGCGTGCTAAATCCTCGCCATTTGTGTTACATAGTAGTGACAAATATCTTCATTCAAAGTTACGCAGGCTGAGACTGATTTCTTGAACTTGAAATACTATTGTGTATAGAATATTAGGTAGTCCTACTGTATATACGTACATGTATGTAATAAATTTGATTTTAGGTAGCTAATGATATTTCACGACACATACAAATGTATACAGAATATATATATATATATATATATATATATATATATATATATATATATATATATATATATATATATATATATATATATATATATATATGTATGTATGTATATATATTGTATTCCTACGTACTTAGAACAGACAGTAAGCGTTTTCCAAGGAACTGAAACCGAAATTACTAGAAGGGTGAGCATGGGATGGAGAACCTTCGGTAAACAAAATGAGATTATGAAAATTAAAATGTCACTTTATTGAAAAGGAGAAGTATTTAATCAGATGGTCCTACCAGTATTAACTACATCATCATCTCCTCCTACGCCTATTGACGCAAAGGGCCTCAGTTAGATTTTGCCAACCATCTTTATCTTGAGCTTTTAAATCAATAATTCTTCACTCATCATCTCCTACCTCACGCTTCATGGTCCTCAGCCATGTAAGCCTGGGTCTTCCAATTCTTCTGGTGTCTTGTGGAGCTCAGTTAAAAGTTTGGTGAGCTAATCTCTCTTGGGGAGGGTGAAGAGCATGCTCAAACCATCTCCATCTACCCCTTACCATGATCCCATCCCTATGGCACTTGAGTAATCTCTCTTATAGTTTCATTTCTAATCCTGTCCTGCCGTTTAACACACAATATTTTTCTGAGGGATTTGTTTTCAAATCTACAAAATCTGTTGGATACTGTTTCATTATCATACCACGACTCATGTCCATACTGTAACAGATCTCACTAAACTGATATATAGTGTGATTTTTATATGTTACTTAACGTAGCCATTGTCTGATTTGCTTTTTATAATCTTTCATTGAACTCAAATTCTAAAGATCCTGTATTAGATATAATTTTTCCTAAACATCTAAATGATTCAACCTCATTAATCCTCTCTCCTTCCAATGATATTTCATCTTCCATTGCATATTCCGTTCTCATCATATCTGTCTTTCTTCTATTTATCTTGAGCCCTACCTCATGTGATATTTCATGCAATGCAAATCTAGTAAGCAAGCTTTGCAAGCCCTGTGGTGTTCTGCTAATAAGGACAACATCATCAGCATACTCTAGATCCGCTAATTTCCTGTTACCAATCAAGTCAAATCCTTCTCCACCATCCCCAACTGTTCTATGTATTACAAAATGCATGAGGAGGATAAACATCATAGGTTACAACACATTCCCTTGGAGTACTCCACAGCTCACTGTAAAGTACTTGATAGGACTCCACTAACATTAACTTTGTACTTAATATGCTCATGAACACTTAATCAGATTTACATGCTTAAGAGGAATTCCATAATAATGCAGGACTCTCCACAAAATTTGCCGGTGCACACTATAAAAGGCCTTTTCATAGTCCACAAATGCCATCAGAAGTGGATTTCTATATTCTACATATTGCTGTATCACATGTTTTAAAATGAAAATTTGGTAAATACAACTTTTATTTTTTCGAAATACTACTAGTTCATCTCTCAGCTTTTCATCAATCTTTCTCTCTAGTCTCCTTAGAATGAGCATACTATATATTTACATGACAACTGACGTAAGTGTGATGCCTCTGTAATTATTGCAATCAGTCAGATTTTTTTTTTTTTTTTTTTTTTTTTGACATTTTCACCAACACCCCTAGCTCCAGTTCATCAGGTTTTGCCTCTTCCCGCCACATTCTGCCTCTTTAACTTATGCATCAATAACTTAGAGCCTTACTAAAACGTTAGAAGATAAGCTAGTTACAACGTAAAGAGTCATGGAAAGAATAATGATAGGATTAACACTATGAGAAAGAAAAAGAGTAATATAGAAAAGAGAAGAAACTAAGGTAGAAGATACTCTAATAACATGTAAGAAAAAGAAGTGGACAAGGGCAGGACATATAATGAGAAATACAGAT
>NC_090727.1:174640390-174680390 GCF_036898095.1 Palaemon carinicauda | reverse complement strand
ATTGTGATTATAAATCTCTCCTTTCCGTTCTATCCAGACTCCACGTGTGCTGTGGAAGAATACTTGATTGAAGAATAAGTTTGTAATTAGAAAAAAAAAGAAGAAAAAAAAAAACAATCTTGCTAAGGTGTTAACGTTGAGACTCGAATTAGTTTGTCCGTTTGTTAAATACGAGTGCTTAGGTCTTTGTGAAACTAGGGCTTATTTATTCATCTCAAGATGCATTTATAATACAATGGATAAAATTATAATGTAGTGACTAGGTATTTGCAAATTACTTACTCGATTATCCACACAAAAAAAAAAAAATATAAAAAAAAATAAGAAAATTATTAATGTTTTCTTTTATGATATACTTCGCTAATAAAATGAGTCTTATTAACATTTAAATACACTTGACACATTTAAAATACAATGAAATAATCTTGGGAATAAACAATTTCATAAATGATTCGAATAATAATTCTGAAGAAAAAAATCTTTGCTTGTTATTTTGCTAACATCAGATTTCCTATTGTCTTTCAGTTTGCCTTCATTTAATAATTTCGAATTACCAAAATGAGCAATATGCTTAATACTAAATCTGTATTGTGTAGTCTCCCTCTGTGATAGATACTTCATGACTTTGAGGTTTTCAGGTTTTTATCAGTCTGCTAATACTGAGACAGATCTCTGAATATGTTAGCCTTTTTAGCGGTTTGGAAGCTTTACTCTGGCTGTTAAAATTGCTACAATATTCAACAGATCCTTTGAAACATTATAGCTGGCTGATAATTAGATGGCGAGACAAGGTGATGGATGATATGGAAAGAAGAGGTTTGGTGGAAGAGGATGCCTTTGATAGAAGGCATTGGAGAGGGCGCATTAGGCAACCGACCCCTTAATGTAGGGATAACGGTGGGAAAGAAGTTATAATATTCATCTTTCCCATTGGGATAAAAAAGAAATTTTCTCAAATAAGGATAAATAGAATGAGAAATGTCCAATTAAGCGCGAGTCCTCATAAAAGGCTGGATATATTGTTACTAGTGCCAGTAAATGGATATTTTGTAGCCTAATACACTCGGGCACACTACTCTATCTTATTTCCATCCCTCTTGCTTTTTAAACAAGCTTAGCATATAATAATAATAATAATAATAATAATAATAATAATAATAATAATAATAATAATAACAACGCCTTAATATAACTGCTTTGGATATTGCAAAGAAAAGTAGTTGATCCACCGTGTCACGTAACTCTAATGGCATTCGCATTGTCCAACTTTGCTGTTGCATTCTCTCTCTCTCTCTCTCTCTCTCTCTCTCTCTCTCTCTCTCTCTCTCTCTCTCTCTCTCTCTCTCTCTCTCTCTCTCTCTCTCTGTACCAGTAAACAAACAATGGAATTGAAACTTTTTCGGCAGCTTTACGAACTTTTATGCGATGGCCTCTGCAGCCGAACGGTCAGAGGATAGTTTTATTTGGATTTCTGCTTATCCTTTTATTTCTCTCTCTCTCTCTCTCTCTCTCTCTCTCTCTCTCTCTCTCTCTCTCTCTCTCTCTCTCTCTCTCTAGTCTGCTTGATCCATTTCTTCCATTGGTGTTGCTAAATTCAAACTGATTGTCTAGCCTATCTGTCTTTCTCACCAGGCCAATCTCCTAGTCTAAATTTAGACCCCGAATTACAAAGTTCTCTTAAAATACTTTATATGATTTTTATCATAATAAGGATATCCCATCTGATTTTAGTTATCCATAGGACCAAACAAAATAACTTGCTGTTTATCATTCTTTTCGTGTTCAGAAAACATCAACCATTAACTATCTTAAATCAAATCCTTTGCCATTGTTAAAATAAGTAGAGAAAAATAGTCTATAATTTTTCGTATTCCTCAGGAGAGAATATAAATCAAAATAATCTTAATGTGATTGAATTAAGGGAATTTCTGCTCCGAAAAGGCCAAGAGTTGAACTTATAATGTGGACCACAGGCTTCCAAGTTCTTTGCCAGGGGGATAATTTAGAGCTAGTTCAGTGAATAGAACTTCCTAATTCTGCGCATTCTATCCAACTAAGACATCTCACAGCAGCCTCCACTTTTCTTAATAATCATTTAATGTCAACATCTTCATAACATTTCGATTAAGGAAAATCTATTATCTTTCAGACAATCCATCATTTCTTTAATTACAGGGACATAGTTTTTATTAAATCTAATGGGAAAATTATTTCATCAGAATTACATTAAAACCCACGACTTGTATGTCATTAAGTGTTTCTCTGTAGTTATTATTTTGCATTTTGCCATCTTAGAATATTAATACATAAGAGATACGTAAAGTTAAAAACCACCAACATTTCAAGTGAATGACACTTGAAGGTTTTAAAGGTCGCCCATGACTAGCGAAAGCAAGGGACAGTGACATTGCCCTGTAGAGCAGGACAATGCCCTATAGACTGACCATACATACAGATGATCAGCGCCCAAGCACCCTCTCCACTCAAGCTATTACCAAGGAGGACCAGGCAGTGGCTGCTGATGACTCAGTAGATAGACCTATAGGCTCCTCCAAACACCCCCTCCTTAGCTCACAAGGATGGTGAGGTTGCAGCGACCAAAGGAATTAAGGAGTCTGGACGGGACTCAAACCCCAGTCTGGCGTTTTAAATATCCTGTCTATAGTGATAAAAATATACCGACATGGAGTTATCAGATCAATGTCAGACCAAGCTTTCACTGACGTTTTGGGAATTATTTGTTTGAACATCAATGATAAGGCAATGTACGAGGCTTTGATGTATTAATGACGTGATTACATTCAAAGGTAAAATAGATTATTTATCAATCCTTCACCAAAAAAATTTTATTGCTCTTTTTAAATGAAAATTACATATGACCTTGGATAAAATTCACTTCCGGTAATAATAATAATAATAATAATAATAATAATAATAATAATAATAATAATAATAATAATAATAATAATAAACATTAGGTGTGAAACATATATATGAAAAACACAAGAATCAAGAATATGGCCAGCATATTTCATTCTTAATAATCAATATTATAATTATTCTTTAGATAAATACGACCCATAGTATTATCAACATTATTTGTTTTACCAATCTCTAGGATCAAACACTCGGGTTAATTAAATCAAAGCCTCAAAAAAAAAAAAAATATGGATGAATACACCACTGTATTATCATCATCGTATGTACTGCTCTACCAACCCCTACGATCTAACTCTCAGGTTCATTTCATCTAAAAGACTCCAATTTCAAACAAAAATCGAAAAGTAATCTCAAAGTTTACTTATCTTGGTTTCTTTCATCTCTTGTGAATGGGTGGCATAAAAAAAGAGTCTTCTCCCACCTCGCTCTCTGCATCAGTGACGCATCATGAATTATGAGGTAGATATGCTTCAGAAGACATAGGCGTTCCTCTTTAATTTAATTATCTCTCTCTCTCTCTCTCTCTCTCTCTCTCTCTCTCTCTCTCTCTCTCTCTCTCTCTCTCTCTCTCTCTTTTGTTTGACTAACAATGGGACGAGATTTCAACTCACATCAGTAAATGATAATACAAACGTAATATTTCACGCGTCGTGTTAAAATGCTATATATATATATATATATATATATATATATATATATATATATATATATATATATATATATATATACATATATATATACATATATATACAGTATATATATATATATATACATATGTATATATATATGTATATATATATATATTTATAGAAATATATACTGTATATATACATACATATAAACATATAAATACACAGTATATGTATATATATATATATATATATATATATATATATATATATATACACAATATTTATACATACGCATATATGTATATATAAATAGTATATATATATGTACATTGTGTATGCATATGTATGCATACATACATATATACAGTATACATATTCTACACACACACACATATATATATATATATATATATATATATATATATATATATATATATATATATATATATATATATATATATATCCGAGTGTGTCAAAAGATTTCTATGGTTATTTAATAAAAAAACACTGATAACAAAAATATTTCGCCTCACTCTCAGATAGAGTAAGTGGGAATGTAGGCTAGAATTAATTAAGCGGTATCTTACAGGTATCCTATGCAATATGCATTTTGCCAACACACTCCGAGATGGGAGAATAAGTAATGTGAAAAGTCTTTGAAGTGGAATAGATTAAGGCACCTGGTGGTGCTTCGCAAGTCTGATTAAGAGTGGAAGTGAATAAACATGAGTCCACCATCTTTAAAATAAACACGAGTCCACCATCTTTAGAATAAACACGAGTCAACCATCTTTAGAATAAACACGAGTCCACCATCTTTAGAATAAACATGAGTCCACCATCTTTAGAATAAACACGAGTCAACCATCTTTAGAATAATAACGAGTCCACCATCTTTAGAATAAACACGAGTCAACCATCTTTAGAATAAACACGAGTCCACCATCTTTAGAATAAACACGAGTCCACCATCTTTAGAATAAACACGAGTCAACCATCTTTAGAATAATAACGAGTCCACCATCTTTAGAATAAACACGAGTCCACCATCTTTAGAATAAACACGAGTCCACCATCTTTAGAATAAACACGAGTCCACCATCTTTAGAATAAACACCAGTCCAACATCTTTAGAATAAACACGAGTCCACCATCTTTAGAATAATAACGAGTCCACCATCTTTAGAATAAACATGAGTCCACCATCTTTAGAATAAACACGAGTCCACCATCTTTAAAATAAACATGAGTCCACCATCTTTAGAATAAACATGAGTCCACCATCTTTAGAATAAACACGAGTCCACCATCTTTAGAATAATAACGAGTCCACCATCTTTAGAATAAACATGAGTCCACCATCTTTAGAATAAACACGAGTCTACCATCTTTAGAATAAAAACGAGTCCACCATCTTTAGAATAAACATGAGTCCACCATCTTTAAAATAAACACGAGTCCACCATCTTTAGAATAAACATGAGTCCACCATCTTTAGAATAAAAACGAGTCCACCATCTTTAGAATAAATATGAGTCCACCATCTTTAGAATAAACATGAGTCCACCATCTTTAAAATAAACACGAGTCCACCATCTTTAGAATAAACACGAGTCCACCATCTTTAGAATAAACATGAGTCCACCATCTTTAGAATAAAAACGAATCCACCATCTTTAGAATAAAAACGAGTCCACCATCTTTAGAATAAACATGAGTCCACCATCTTTAAAATAAAAACGAGTCCACCATCTTTAGAATAAACACGAGTCCACCATCTTTAGAATAAACACGAGTCCCACCATCTTTAGAATAAACACGAGTCCACCATCTTTAAAATAAACACGAGTCCACCATCTTTAGAATAAACATGAGTCCACCATCTTTAGAATAAAAACGAGTCCACCATCTTTAGAATAAATATGAGTCCACCATCTTTAGAATAAACATGAGTCCACCATCTTTAAAATAAACACGAGTCCACCATCTTTAGAATAAACACGAGTCCACCATCTTTAGAATAAACACGAGTCCACCATCTTTAGAATAAAAACGAATCCACCATCTTTAGAATAAAAACGAGTCCACCATCTTTAGAATAAACACGAGTCCACCATCTTTAGAATAAAAACGAATCCACCATCTTTAAAATAAAAACGAGTCCACCATCTTTAGAATAAACACGAGTCCACCATCTTTAGAATAAAAACGAGTCCACCATCTTTAGAATAAATACGAGTCCACCATCTTTAGAATAAAAACGAATCCACCATCTTTAGAATGAAAACGAGTCCACCATCTTTAGAATAAACACGAGTCCACCATCTTTAGAATAAAAACGAATCCACCATCTTTAGAATAAAAACGAATCCACCATCTTTAGAATAAAAACGAGTCCACCATCTTTAAAATAAACACGAGTCCACCATCTTTAGAATAAACACGAGTCCACCATCTTTAGAATAAAAACGAGTCCACCATCTTTAGAATAAACACGAGTCCACCATCTTTAAAATAAACACGAGTCCACCATCTTTAGAATAAACATGAGTCCACCATCTTTAGAATAAAAACGAATCCACCTTCTTTAGAATAAACATGAGTCCACCATCTTTAGAATAAACACGAGTCCACCATCTTTAGAATAAACACGAGTCAACCATCTTTAGAATAAACACGAGTCCACCATCTTTAGAATAAACATGAGTCCACCATCTTTAGAATAAACACGAGTCAACCATCTTTAGAATAATAACGAGTCCACCATCTTTAGAATAAACACGAGTCAACCATCTTTAGAATAAACACGAGTCCACCATCTTTAGAATAAACACGAGTCCACCATCTTTAGAATAAACACGAGTCAACCATCTTTAGAATAATAACGAGTCCACCATCTTTAGAATAAACACGAGTCCACCATCTTTAGAATAAACACGAGTCCACCATCTTTAGAATAAACACGAGTCCACCATCTTTAGAATAAACACCAGTCCAACATCTTTAGAATAAACACGAGTCCACCATCTTTAGAATAATAACGAGTCCACCATCTTTAGAATAAACATGAGTCCACCATCTTTAGAATAAACACGAGTCCACCATCTTTAAAATAAACATGAGTCCACCATCTTTAGAATAAACATGAGTCCACCATCTTTAGAATAAACACGAGTCCACCATCTTTAGAATAATAACGAGTCCACCATCTTTAGAATAAACATGAGTCCACCATCTTTAGAATAAACACGAGTCTACCATCTTTAGAATAAAAACGAGTCCACCATCTTTAGAATAAACATGAGTCCACCATCTTTAAAATAAACACGAGTCCACCATCTTTAGAATAAACATGAGTCCACCATCTTTAGAATAAAAACGAGTCCACCATCTTTAGAATAAATATGAGTCCACCATCTTTAGAATAAACATGAGTCCACCATCTTTAAAATAAACACGAGTCCACCATCTTTAGAATAAACACGAGTCCACCATCTTTAGAATAAACATGAGTCCACCATCTTTAGAATAAAAACGAATCCACCATCTTTAGAATAAAAACGAGTCCACCATCTTTAGAATAAACATGAGTCCACCATCTTTAAAATAAAAACGAGTCCACCATCTTTAGAATAAACACGAGTCCACCATCTTTAGAATAAACACGAGTCCCACCATCTTTAGAATAAACACGAGTCCACCATCTTTAAAATAAACACGAGTCCACCATCTTTAGAATAAACATGAGTCCACCATCTTTAGAATAAAAACGAGTCCACCATCTTTAGAATAAATATGAGTCCACCATCTTTAGAATAAACATGAGTCCACCATCTTTAAAATAAACACGAGTCCACCATCTTTAGAATAAACACGAGTCCACCATCTTTAGAATAAACACGAGTCCACCATCTTTAGAATAAAAACGAATCCACCATCTTTAGAATAAAAACGAGTCCACCATCTTTAGAATAAACACGAGTCCACCATCTTTAGAATAAAAACGAATCCACCATCTTTAAAATAAAAACGAGTCCACCATCTTTAGAATAAACACGAGTCCACCATCTTTAGAATAAAAACGAGTCCACCATCTTTAGAATAAATACGAGTCCACCATCTTTAGAATAAAAACGAATCCACCATCTTTAGAATGAAAACGAGTCCACCATCTTTAGAATAAACACGAGTCCACCATCTTTAGAATAAAAACGAATCCACCATCTTTAGAATAAAAACGAATCCACCATCTTTAGAATAAAAACGAGTCCACCATCTTTAAAATAAACACGAGTCCACCATCTTTAGAATAAACACGAGTCCACCATCTTTAGAATAAAAACGAGTCCACCATCTTTAGAATAAACACGAGTCCACCATCTTTAAAATAAACACGAGTCCACCATCTTTAGAATAAACATGAGTCCACCATCTTTAGAATAAAAACGAATCCACCTTCTTTAGAATAAACATGAGTCCACCATCTTTAGAATAAACACGAGTCCACCATCTTTAGAATAAACACGAGTCCACCATCTTTAGAATAAACACGAGTCCACCATCTTTAGAATAAATATGAGTCCACCATCTTTAGAATAAACATGAGTCCACCATCTTTAAAATAAACACGAGTCCACCATCTTTAGAATAAACACGAGTCCACCATCTTTAGAATAAACATGAGTCCACCATCTTTAGAATAAAAATGAATCCACCATCTTTAGAATAAACACGAGTCCACCATCTTTAGAATAAACACGAGTCCACCATCTTTAGAATAAACACGAGTCCACCATCTTTAAAATAAAAACGAGTCCACCATTTTTATAATAAACACGAGTCCACCATCTTTAGAATAAACACGAGTCCACCATCTTTAGAATAAACACGAGTCCACCATCTTTAAAATAAACACGAGTCCACCATCTTTAGAATAAACATGAGTCCACCATCTTTAGAATAAAAACGAGTCCACCATTTTTATAATAAACACGAGTCCACCATCTTTAGAATAAACATGAGTCTACCATCTTTAAAATAAACACGAGTCCACCATCTTTAGAATAAACACGAGTCCACCATCTTTAGAATAAACACGAGTCCACCATCTTTAGAATAAAAATGAATCCACCATCTTTAGAATAAAAACGAGTCCACCATCTTTAGAATAAACACGAGTCCACCATCTTTAGAATAAACACGAGTCCACCATCTTTAGAATAAAAACGAATCCACCATCTTTAGAATAAAAACGAATCCACCATCTTTAAAATAAAAACGAGTCCACCATTTTTATAATAAACACGAGTCCACCATCTTTAGAATAAACACGAGTCCACCATCTTTAGAATAAACACGAGTCCACCATCTTTAGAATAAACACGAGTCCACCATCTTTAGAATAAAAACGAGTCCACCATCTTTAGAATAAACACGAGTCCACCATCTTTAAAATAAACACGAGTCCACCATCTTTAGAATAAACATGAGTCCACCATCTTTAGAATAAAAACGAGTCCACCTTCTTTAGAATAAACATGAGTCCACCATCTTTAAAATAAACACGAGTCCACCATCTTTAGAATAAAAACGAGTCCACCATCTTTAGAATAAACACGAGTCCACCATCTTTAAAATAAACACGAGTCCACCATCTTTAGAATAAACATGAGTCCACCATCTTTAGAATAAAAACGAATCCACCTTCTTTAGAATAAACATGAGTCCACCATCTTTAGAATAAACACGAGTCCACCATCTTTAGAATAAACACGAGTCCACCATCTTTAGAATAAACACGAGTCCACCATCTTTAAAATAAACACGAGTCCACCATCTTTAGAATAAACATGAGTCCACCATCTTTAGAATAAAAACGAATCCACCTTCTTTAGAATAAACACGAGTCCACCATCTTTAGAATAAACACGAGTCCCACCATCTTTAGAATAAACACGAGTCCACCATCTTTAAAATAAACACGAGTCCACCATCTTTAGAATAAACATGAGTCCACCATCTTTAGAATAAAAACGAGTCCACCATCTTTAGAATAAATATGAGTCCACCATCTTTAGAATAAACATGAGTCCACCATCTTTAAAATAAACACGAGTCCACCATCTTTAGAATAAACACGAGTCCACCATCTTTAGAATAAACACGAGTCCACCATCTTTAGAATAAAAACGAATCCACCATCTTTAGAATAAAAACGAGTCCACCATCTTTAGAATAAACACGAGTCCACCATCTTTAGAATAAAAACGAATCCACCATCTTTAAAATAAAAACGAGTCCACCATCTTTAGAATAAACACGAGTCCACCATCTTTAGAATAAAAACGAGTCCACCATCTTTAGAATAAATACGAGTCCACCATCTTTAGAATAAAAACGAATCCACCATCTTTAGAATGAAAACGAGTCCACCATCTTTAGAATAAACACGAGTCCACCATCTTTAGAATAAAAACGAATCCACCATCTTTAGAATAAAAACGAATCCACCATCTTTAGAATAAAAACGAGTCCACCATCTTTAAAATAAACACGAGTCCACCATCTTTAGAATAAACACGAGTCCACCATCTTTAGAATAAAAACGAGTCCACCATCTTTAGAATAAACACGAGTCCACCATCTTTAAAATAAACACGAGTCCACCATCTTTAGAATAAACATGAGTCCACCATCTTTAGAATAAAAACGAATCCACCTTCTTTAGAATAAACATGAGTCCACCATCTTTAGAATAAACACGAGTCCACCATCTTTAGAATAAACACGAGTCCACCATCTTTAGAATAAACACGAGTCCACCATCTTTAGAATAAATATGAGTCCACCATCTTTAGAATAAACATGAGTCCACCATCTTTAAAATAAACACGAGTCCACCATCTTTAGAATAAACACGAGTCCACCATCTTTAGAATAAACATGAGTCCACCATCTTTAGAATAAAAATGAATCCACCATCTTTAGAATAAACACGAGTCCACCATCTTTAGAATAAACACGAGTCCACCATCTTTAGAATAAACACGAGTCCACCATCTTTAAAATAAAAACGAGTCCACCATTTTTATAATAAACACGAGTCCACCATCTTTAGAATAAACACGAGTCCACCATCTTTAGAATAAACACGAGTCCACCATCTTTAAAATAAACACGAGTCCACCATCTTTAGAATAAACATGAGTCCACCATCTTTAAAATAAAAACGAGTCCACCATTTTTATAATAAACACGAGTCCACCATCTTTAGAATAAACATGAGTCTACCATCTTTAAAATAAACACGAGTCCACCATCTTTAGAATAAACACGAGTCCACCATCTTTAGAATAAACACGAGTCCACCATCTTTAGAATAAAAATGAATCCACCATCTTTAGAATAAAAACGAGTCCACCATCTTTAGAATAAACACGAGTCCACCATCTTTAGAATAAACACGAGTCCACCATCTTTAGAATAAAAACGAATCCACCATCTTTAGAATAAAAACGAGTCCACCATCTTTAAAATAAAAACGAGTCCACCATTTTTATAATAAACACGAGTCCACCATCTTTAGAATAAACACGAGTCCACCATCTTTAGAATAAACACGAGTCCACCATCTTTAGAATAAACACGAGTCCACCATCTTTAGAATAAAAACGAGTCCACCATCTTTAGAATAAACACGAGTCCACCATCTTTAAGATAAACACGAGTCCACCATCTTTAGAATAAACATGAGTCCACCATCTTTAGAATAAAAACGAGTCCACCTTCTTTAGAATAAACATGAGTCCACCATCTTTAAAATAAACACGAGTCCACCATCTTTAGAATAAAAACGAGTCCACCATCTTTAGAATAAAAACGAGTCCACCATCTTTAGAATAAACACGAGTCCACCATCTTTAAAATAAACACGAGTCCACCATCTTTAGAATAAACATGAGTCCACCATCTTTAGAATAAAAACGAATCCACCTTCTTTAGAATAAACATGAGTCCACCATCTTTAGAATAAACACGAGTCCACCATCTTTAGAATAAACACGAGTCCACCATCTTTAGAATAAACACGAGTCCACCATCTTTAAAATAAACACGAGTCCACCATCTTTAGAATAAACATGAGTCCACCATCTTTAGAATAAAAACGAATCCACCTTCTTTAGAATAAACACGAGTCCACCATCTTTAGAATAAACATGAGTCCATCATCTTTAGAATAAACACGAGTCCACCATCTTTAGAATAAAAATGAGTCCACCATCTTTAAACTAGGCAAGGTACAAACGATACACTGCAGATGGATTTACTAAATGCCAGCAATCCCAATATGGTTTTGAGCCCGTGCCCCACATAAGGTGGTTCAACCTTAATCCAATCATTGTTGTGGTAATCAGTTGGTTCACTGTCGCAATTAAGGGAGAAGTTCCTTTCTTATCTCCAAGATTACTACATTTTGGCCTACATAGACTCTCACTACATAGTGATTCCAGTCACTTGAAATCAACAGGAGTTGAAATAAATGACAATCAATTTCAACTCTAAAGTTGTTGGAATAAATAAAACGGTTACTTGAAACCAGTCCAGTCGCTTCAAGATAGCAGGTGTGGCAAATAACACCAGTCAACTGAAAATGGTAGGTGGTAGAGCTTTACCAAGCGCTTTCTAGTTAAACGATATACCGAAAAAGTCTAGGAACATACATTTAGCTCTTGGAAACATTTATTTGAAGTCTTAAAATTAACTTGAAGCATACAAACAGTGCCATTAAATAAATACATAAATTAGGGTTTGGTATATTAATAAGATATATAGAGAAAAATTAAATATATCTCGTTTTATTTTAGTAAACCAGGCACAATTCTAAAAAAAGGGTTGTCTTTCTGATGTTGGTGCGAAATAGTCAATGGCATTGACTGATACTTGTGATTAAAATATGAATTGAAGAGATTAAGCAAAATGACTCAGCGACCTTGGAAATATAAAGTTAAAGTACACGCATTAGAATATGCATTTGGTACGAATTCACAGAATTTGAAAAGTCAATCAAAATTATTTAAATATGGTTATCATGAATTCATGAAGGAATTATTATGATAAATCTTCTATTAATCCGTTTTTGGTTGGCGATTAAAATTAACGGAATTGCAATATGGACAGATGATAGATTATAACTCTGCATTTACGTTCAAAAGTAACCGTCAACACGACTTCCACAATACGCTTCAGAAGACGAAATCAACATGAATGAGCCAAAGGCTTTTGGAACAAACCAGTATCGTATGTATTAAACCCAGAGGATTTCATATGAAGTTAGCGAGATTCAATGGTATAGACTTTGAGGAATAAGCCATCCAGGCTTCGGACCTACAACAGACTTCAGAACAGAAGAACACAGCAAACTTGTCCCTCAGGGCATACACCAAAGGATTCTCTCGGGGCTCTCCCACAGGCTTCGGATGCTAGACATTCGCCTCCTCTCCGCCTGCAGCTACGAACATTGAGGGGAACTGGAAAAAAAAGGAATGAACACTGTAAAACAGACAATTAGAATATATTTACGCTTTCGTTATCCACGGTGAAGTTTCAAGATGAGAAAAAAATTATGCCTACTTTCTTTCGTCGAAAAAGGGAAAAGTTTCATATAAAAGTCTGTAAATCAGAAATTTGAATATATGGTAAAGTTTTAAGATGAAAAAAAAAACTAGGCTTACTTTCTTTCGTCAATGAAGAGGAAAGTGTCATATAAAAGTCTGTAAATCAGAGAATTTAAATATATTTACTCTTCCGTTATCCAGGGTAAAGTTTTGAGATAAAACAAGATTATTTTTATTTCCAATTCGATATACTTTTATTGCTTGACTTGTTACTTTGTTCGAAAGTAACATTTCATTTTCCATGCAATATTCAATATTCTTAAACTCAGTAAATGACGAGACCAATTAAGGTTACATTCAAAATCATCATGACAAATCAACAAAGATGAAAGAATAGATAACGGATAAGAAGATTACTTAAAAATCATAAATCATAATCCAGAAGCGAGCAATACTGAAACTTTCGAGGTATGTGAAGCCCATTTCAAGTTTCTGTAATACATTTCATTTCTAAATTGTCTCAACATCATGATATTTGTTATAAAAAAAATGATTAAATAAAAGAAAGGATGAAAATACGTTTAGATATTTCATTTTAAAGTCAAGCAGAGAGAAAAAAGGACATGCATGAATACTAAAATTCCTACCACTTCCGCAACATTCAACGCCTTGGTCTTGCTGTGTAGGACAGAGTCCCTTATCAGGGTACCTATCCTCAGGGGGACAGTAGGCCTCCAAACCACAAATTCCTCCTTGGCGGGAGCAGGGATCTTCCTGGCGAAACTGGAAGAGAATCATAAGAGAAAATAATAAAATAACACAACAGAAGCATAAATCCAAACATGAGACGCGTTTTACAACTCTTAAAGCAAAACTGACAACTTCATTCTCTAATTTTCCCCTGGCCTTCCTATCTCAGTATTTAAGACAATTATATTGCAGTGCTGTATAGAAAGGCTGCTCAAGAAGCCAGTCCCCGTCATGACCAAAAGATAGATTTAGCTATTTGTTAGATAAAGAGTCCTGTCTGATCCTCGTGATCTTAGCAAAGGTAGAAAGAAGGTTTGGACTTAAATAATTTTGTGAAAGTGGGTGGCAGCCTAGTAATGTACTTTGCCTCTGCCGCTCATGAACGAACTTTTAAACTGCAAACCATAACTATTGGCACTGTTATCTCTTGACCTCGGGACACACGAAATGAAGTCCTAGTATATTGAAACCAGTACCCACTAAGACTCCTGGTTGAAACTAAAAAGTAAAAGGGGGTCAATTCGTTTCTTTTTACAGGATCAGAGACTAGATTTATGAACTCGTTTTAAATTGCACGGAGCTGGTGACATTGAGGCCACTCAGTGCCCAAGAGCAACAGGTGTGAAATGCTGGTGTTACAGTGTGAGGTGAATGTTAGCAGAGATTGGACACCAAGAAGAAAGAGAGCAAGCAAGAACAGAGCTTGTAAAGTAAAAGTATATAAGGCAAGTGCAGCTAAGGGTTAAAATAATGTTGCAAAGACTTGTAAGTAATGCCAACAATACATCGCGTAAGGTGCACTGGTGGCACTAAATTCCTACGGAAAGGGGTTCATTACGAAATCACCTCAAGGTTTATTTATCTTGAGAATGACACTGAGTTGCTAATTTCGAAGCTCAAGACATGTGGCCGGATAAAACAAAGAAACAAAACATTAATAGAAATAACCAGCACGGTGAAAGAGAAGGATCTATAAAATATGGCGAACAGCGAGGAGACAGCCTACGTGAGCAGTTTTTGTAGTAATGAAATGAAAGAGTTCCAAAACGTGACAAGTGTTCCGAGTCAGGCTGACAAGCCACCATATACGTTGTATTTGTTCCTAATAAATAAGACTTTTTCACATTAACTACTTACGTATTGTTTGTAGAAATTGATCAATTGGACGATAAGAATGAGAATGACTCAAATTGTAAGCATATATATATATATATATATATATATATATATATATATATATATATATATATATATATCTTTTTTTTTTGGAAAGAACGTCAAATCAAAATGAACCGAGAAAACACAATTAAATGTGAACACGCGATCTGTCAGATAAACCGAGGTTTTAGCAATCGAGAACTTCGCGAGTGAGGGAAATGGGTATTCAAGAATCAAGGTGACCTTCCTTCTCTCTCTCTCTCTCTCTCTCTCTCTCTCTCTCTCTCTCTCTCTCTCTCTCTCTCTCTCTCTCTCTCTCTCTTCGCGCATGTGAAAAGGTAAACATTTTACAAACAAAAATGTGTTATTAAAAACAGAATATAAAACTGGGTCACGTCTCTTAAATTGCCAAAACCTCAGACTTTTCTACTCACTGTTTCTGAGGCACTTTCATCTGATGGAATAGTTTGCCCGTTTTCAGCTCTGCATTCTGTGTAGAAGATAGAAACAAAACAAATAAAACGTTAGAAAAGCCTGTTTAGAATAATTTCATTTTCATTTCATTTTGAATGTTAAGACATGACATCATATCATTAAAATTTCGCATATTGCTTTTAATGTAACAAAAGCAAAGTATTTGAAATTAAAAACTCAGTTAATAATTTAACATTCTGAAGGTCTAAACTTCACTCATAGTGATCATAAGGGTCTCTGAATACTAGGAAAACCTAACGGAAAGACAATAGAAAAGATCATTTCTATATAATAAAAGGTAACGTGTCTAATATATATACAGTATATGTACATTATATGTATATATATATGTATATATATATATATATATATATGTGTGTGTATGTGTGTATATATACACATATATATATATATTCATAAAATATATATATATATATATATATATATATATATATATATATGTATATATACAATATATATATATATATATATATATATATATATATATATATACATATATATATACATATATATGCATATATATATATATATATATATATTATATATATCATCAGGCGTTACTAGTCCACTGCAGGATAAAGGCCTCAGACATGTCCTTCCAATTGTGTCTGTTTATGGTCTTTCTGTGCCAGTCCACACCCGCACTTTCTTAGTTCGTCAATCCATCGTCTTCTCTTCCTTTCCCTGCTTCTTTTGAAATTTCTATATGCCCATTCAGTTGTTCTTAGTGTCCATCTATAGTCGGTCATTCTCATGATATGTCCTGCCCATGTCCCTTTCCTTTTCTTAAATATTGTTAGAATATCCTCTACTTTAGCATGCTGTCGTATCCATGTTGCTCTTTGTCTCTTAGTGTTATTCCCATCATTACTAGTTCCATAGCTTTTTGAGTTGTAACTAAGCTTATGTTCTAAGGATTTAGTAAGGGTCCAAGTTTCTGATGCATATATATATATATATATATATATATATATCCTGTCACGCTCAGCGGCATTGCCAGACGTATGACAACTCTGTCTCTCCCAGTCCCACGGGTAAGGGGAAGCGATGTAGTCATTCCCTGCTGAGAGAGGGGTACCCCAAGAGGTAAACTCGAAAACCACAATCTCCCACAAATTGCCGAAACAGTCGGGTTCATGTTTGACAGGGAAAGTGGGTAGGAAAGGTCGAATCTGTGTGTGCGTGTCTGCATATCTATCTAACCTTTTAGCCGTCATTTCTGACGGCTTGGGTACACTAGTATTAGATAAAGACAACATTTAGTGAATATTTAAAGATGTACTGAGATACCTTACCCGAGAGAATGAGCGTGATGACCAGAAGGCTGAATTTGACTAACATCTTGTCTTGCACAATCGAAACCGAAGGTAAAGTCTTCGAAGATCTGGAAAACACAAAATTTTTTAGTGAAAAACGTTATCGAAATTTTACGTCGTAATAATCTCTCTCTCTCTCTCTCTCTCTCTCTCTCTCTCTCTCTCTCTCTCTAATATACACTTTCCGGATAGTAATGGACACAATTTTGGATCACGATAACATAAAACAAGAAAAGACAGATATAATTAATTCTAAGGAGAGAGAGAGAGAGAGAGAGAGAGAGAGAGAGAGAGAGCTTTTATGTGAGGTAATAAGAAATTGTGCATAAGAAACTGTTTATCCTTATAAGCAACTGTGTATGACCGCACGTGCACGAGAGAGAGAGAGAGAGAGAGAGAGAGAGAGATTTAACTTTCCATAAATTATCAATCCCTTCAAAGCAGTTACACTTCACGCTTGATAATAGCAACAATAGAATTTCCTTGAACATACAATGATGATTAAAGAATATACAATGATGTATTGGAATAGAGCAATGAGAAATATGAGTTTGCCTTGAGACTGCACGTCGCTTAGAAGGTTAACTGGTTTTCAATGAAAAATTCTCTTTTTATAACAAATGGGGATTTTCTTTCACCTTCATATATGTTGCAATAAACTATGCAATACGAGAAGCAATACCTATGCCTGCATCTCTCTCTCTCTCTCTCTCTCTCTCTCTCTCTCTATATATATATATATATATATATATGTATATATATATATATATATATATATATATATATATATACATATATATATATATATATATATATATATATATATATATATATATATATATATATATATATATATATCTATATATATATATATATATATATATATATATATATATATATATAGATATATATATATATCTATATATATATATATATATATATATATCCATACATACATATATATCTATATATATATATATATATATATATATATATATATATATATATATATATATATATATATATATCATATATATATTATATACATATACGCATATATAGACAGCCCAGACTTGATCAATAGACTTTGCAAATCCTAATGACGTGTCTCAATCCAGAACCATTGACCTACAAATCCTGGAATCCGTTCTAGATCCATACAGTTACCAATCCTGATTCCGGATCCAGACTCAACGACACACCAGTCATGAATATCAACCCAGATCCATGGGTATAAATCATAAGCCCCAATCCTCACACATAGAACTAAAAACTCACGAATTCTCATCAGGATACATAACCACATATCCTGAACCTCATTCCCCATCCACAATTTCAATCTAGATCCATCTCCATAAAACTTCGTAATCGCTAACGCGATCTGTCCCAAAATATATTCACCTTTTCATGAGGCAAACCTTAATCCTCTGGAAAAGAAAATCACTAAAATCCATCAATAACTTTTTTTTAGAGATCTTGTGGATAGATAAAAAGACAAAACAAACAAACAAACTGCTACATGATTTCTCTTCTTACTTCTTGGGTTGGAGGAATGAAGTTCATGTTCAAGGTGACTTTTACTCAATTCTTCTGACGAGAGCAATTGCTTCTCGGCAATGATAAGCAGAAAATAACTTCGGGTGGGTTGACTACTACATCACAAACACAATTTCATTCTAGTATAGGAATGTTATGCACTTGACCATTATTCCAATGTACTTAACATAAAATAGATTTTAAAATAGTTAACTAAAACCGTCTTTAACAAACACGTATTTGCAGTTTCACAAAAAGGGGGTGGTTACGATTGATATTGAACTAATTTAACCAATGTTATAATTTTACTTTTTAAATAAAATAGTATTGTAAATGCCACAGAAAACACAGCGGAATAAAAAAAAAAATACACGTTTTGGAACCTATAAATAACTTCGAGTTACTCCATTCTCCAAAAAACCAAGAATAAGTCTCAAACACACTTCCCGTTATATTACGTACACAAAAAGTAAACGCAAGCATCATCTCTCCACTTTCTTACAACTTTCTAAATTGATCAAGAAAGCTCTTCTTAAATTAAATAGCGAGCTGAACTAACGATCCTCTCACCTGTAATCAACTATCAGATATGTTTTCTTCTCTGGCCACGAAATCCAACTGTCACCCTGACACGGAGAGACACGGCGGTCTTGAGAATTAGTACTGCGTTCAAATAACCTTGTGGTCTTGTGGAAGTTATGGACTGAATGCGCTCAAGATCAAGGCGTTACCAGAGCTCACTAGACGCTACAATTCTTACCATTTCAGAGCAATTTTCAACCATAGAACTAAATGATTCGATTTCCAGGCTTTCAGTTAATCCCATGTTGAGGTGTCGTTAATGCTTTGATGCAAGGTCGCTTAGGATTTAAAAGTCTCATAATGATTATTTTTCTTAAATATATATGGACGATAGGGTAACCCATCCCTCGTAGGTTACTTTTCCAACACTTTCTCGTCAGTTTAGACTTAAAGCTATTTTGCCTACCTCATCGATAATCGTTTTGTTTCAAAAAATTTTCTTCTAGAAACCGGAAATTTGACCAGCAATAATTCTTCTTTTCTTTTCAATACAGGCAATAAATTTTATCAAATGGAGAGAGAAGGGGGGGGGGTTGTTTGCAGCCCTATATCTAACCGAGTCATTAATGAAAAAAAGAAAAGAAAAAAAAAGATGGAATATTTATTTACCTAACATTTTGTTTTGAGAAAATCTTCTGTTTCTGTCTCTTCAACACTCGATTTCAAATCATTGCTTCAAGAAATGTCAAGTAGATTATTGTCTTCATCTTCATTCAAGATGTCCAATATTCATTTACACAGGATCAAGAACAACCAAATACCATCAATTGGCCAAGGCACCAACCACCCGTTGAGATACTACCGTTAGAGAGTTATTGGGTTCTCTGATAGTTCAGACAGTACTAGAATTGGATCGCTCTCTCTTTGTTTACGGCTCATTTTTCGTTTGCTTACACATACACAGTATATCCCGGCCTATTCTTTCCACATTCTCCTCTGTCCTCATGCATCTGACAACACTAAGATTACCAAACAATTCATCTTCGCTCAATGGGTTTATTACTACACTGTAATTGTTCAGTGGCTGCTTTCCTCTTGGTAATGGTAGAAGAGACTCTTTAGCTGTGGTAAGCAGTTCTTCTACGAGAGAGACACTCCAAAATCAAAGCATCCTTCTCTACTCTTGGCTAACGCCATAGCCTCTGTAATATAGTCTTACACTGTCTTAGGTTATAGTTCTCTTGCTTGAGAGTACACTCAGGCACAATATTCATTCTTTTCCTTATTTCCTTTCCTCACTGGGCTATTTTTCGTGGTGGAGCCCTATGGCTTATAGCATCTTGCTTTTCCAACTAGGGTTGTAACTTAGCTAATAATAATAATAATAATAATAATAATGATAATAATAATAATAATAATAATAACCGGAAGTGAAAGAACTTTGGCTTGGATTTTTTGGATTAGCATTATGAACTGAGGCCAGGGAGGCTATTCAGTGAAAGTATAATAGAAGTCTAAAAAGTGAGTGCAGCTACGGGGTCGAAATGACGCTCCAAAGACCCTTAAGTAATACCTACGGTGCGCCATATGACGTGCACTGATGGTCCAGCTCTGCGTTCGGTGTGAAAGGTAAATTCAGATACAAATCTTTTGTTAAAAATTTATCACGTGAAATATATTAATTCACTCCATCGATTAAATTTCATCGATACAAATATCACGCTGTTGACAAGATGCTGGATTACACTTACTCATAAAGGAATTATTTTAAATATTCTAATAGAATCTATAAATTTTAAATAATCATCATCGTGAACACTCTTGCTTAATACCGCTTCATTGAAGACATTTCAAAAGACTTTATGCATTACGAAAAAAAAAAAAAAAATCGTGAATATATTGACTTGAGATCTGAAATGACTGATCAAAGGGAGTTGAGGAGATGGCCAGAAGGGCGATGTGGACATCTCTTTTGTCAAACTGTCCCAGACGATAAAAGTCCTTTCGGGAAAAGTGGAGCGGACTTCTCAAAAGAAATTATCACGCCATCCCCGAACCGTTCCCCTTCCACTCTTTCTCTGGACGGTATATTCTAAAATCCAGTATTAGTATATTTTACTCCAGCCCTGAATAAATTTTATCTCAAAAGTTTAATGATTGGCTCTTAAAAGTCCACACATATATATAGCTATATATCTTAACAACATAAAAGCTTTCACACTTTTTTTCAAAGTGATCTTCAGCTGGAGAGGCAGAAAGCTCCTGTTTTTAAAATAGACAACGATATATAAATGTGGAATTTTAATACCCAAAATTTTTTGACACGGCATGGTGTCTTTTTTTTTTTTATTAAGTTTACTCACTATCATGCACATCAATAAAGCTGATTGAATGAAAACCTAGCTTAGTATGAAACTGGTCCAGATATCGTTCGTTTAAAGGTTTAAAGGCGCTCGTGAATGGCAGAGGCAAGAGACAGTAATATTTCCCTATCAAGCAGAACAATATCCTAGAGACTGGCCATATTACATATGATCAACGCCCAAGCCCCTCACCTCCCAAGCTAGGACCAAAGAGGGCCAGGCAATGGCTGCTGATGACTCAGTTGATAGACCTATAGGTTCCCTCAAACCCCACATCCTTAGCTCACAAGGATGGTGAGGTTGCAGAGACCAAAGGAACTAACGAGTTTGAGCAGTAGTTGAACCCCAGTCAGGCAATCACCAGGCAAGGACGCTACCACCAGGCCACCACAACATAGTTTATAAGACAGTCCCTTATACACAAGGTCTTTGGAAGAAAGTTTATAAGGCCCTTAATAGCTCCAGCGATGATGCTTCATCAAAGTGGCTGAAATGGCCCGTCTGGTGCCAGTTACATCCGGTCGTGAAATTTCCAGTAGTGGAACTAAGAAGGTTGATTACATCCCCCGGATGTCAGTTCCAGACCCACTTGGACATTGAGGGAAGGACACACTTTCCCACGATACTGGATTTTCCGTGAAATCAAGGATGGTCATAAAATATAATCATGATTCTAACAAGCGTTTATCGTCATTTTTTCTTATAACTAATGAAGAAAATCTGTCCGTTTTAAAAAAAATATATATATGCTTTCATTTTATCAAAATAGAGTTAATTAGTTTTCATTTTTCATTTTAGCAGTTATGGGAGTTCCATAAAACTAAATAAGCTAATGAAGATAGTTATTTCTTAGGATAATACAATGTGTATTTGAATATGGAAACAGACAGTTAAAAGGTTGTGATAGCCTATTGGAAACGTTCCTGCCTGGCAATCGGCTAGACAGAGGTTCGAGCCCCGATCCTATAGGTCTACGCGCTGAGTCATCAATAGCCATTGCCTGGCCCTCCTGGTCCTAGCTTGGGTATTGATCTCATATGGTCAGTCTCTATGACATTATCCTGTTTCTTACATTTGCCACTCATTGGGGACCTTTAACCCAGAAAGGTATAGGATGGTGACAGAAAAAGAGGAAAGTCGTAACTACGCTTCTGAAAATATGAAAACCGGTTTGTAAAAAAAGATGTTCTTTTACATTTTAGCCCCATCGCGACTTATAGCACTGTGGGTCATAGTTAGATGGAGAGACCGGACGCCCTAGATTAGGTTAAGCACGGCAAGTCTAGGCGGCCACGGCAAATCTAGGGCGCATCTTTGTATTTATCTTTTATTGGTGCTAGGACATTTCGTCTTAGGCCAATCCGTCCCCAAAACACGTAAAAAAGATAAGAAGAATAGTATAGAATGAAAATGGTTGTCGAACAGTTTTAATTTGTTGTAGTCTCTCTCTCTCTCTCTCTCTCTCTCTCTCTCTCTCTCTCTCTCTCTCTCTCTCAAATGCAATTTTAGAAAGAAAGTTTGGAACAGCAAATTACTTCAGGGCTAAAATGGTTTTTGGTAAGTTTAAGATCTTTTGTTTTGGACAGATCAAAACAAGGTTTTTCATTCACATCGAATTAGTTTTATACAAAAAGATTAATTCTTCAGAGAAAGGGAAAAACGGAGATCAAATTATATATGCACAAAGAATAAGGAGAATGCTAATGGACTGAAGATAAACTGGCGTGAAAATTGTGCGTGCAAGGCAAGACTTCAAATGAAAACTATAAAGAGCTTAAGAAGATTAGGATTTATAATCACGCTTCAACTCCTGCAAAGGTAAATGCAAGGAACACGGTCTCAAATATTAAAGTAAAGTCGATTTCAGCTCCTAATGCACCTCTCAAAATCATCACTAGTGAAGTTGAAATGCTAAAGCAAATATCAAGGTTTGAACAGCTTAATGGTGATAACAGACTTGGATGCAAGCTGATTCCAAATATTCCGTCACATCACCTGCAAATGTTGCGTTCTCCATTACAAAAGAATACTCTTACTTTGACATCGACAAAATCTTTTTTTTTTACAGTATGACAGTGGAATAGAAGATTCAAAACGAATGCTAATTTTTGCACGTGACGAAGCACTTCGACATTTAAAATGGTACAAAAATTGGGCGGCAGATGGAACATTTAAATGCTGCTCTAGTCATTTTTTCAGTTATACAGTATGTAGTGCACATTCAAAACGATAATTTTAATGTCCCACGATTATTCGCATAGCTCTCTGACAAAAGTCTAAACTCAAAATAAATGAATTACTGCAGAACGAGGGCTATGATAACATAATTATAGATTGGGAAAAAAAAAAGACCGTAATAGATTTTTGGAATCGTTTCTGTCTTCGAATTTGGTTTTCTACTTGTTTTATTTAAGATAAAATGTCTACAAGCCATTTATACAAGAGGGAATGAATTGCACATATCACGAAAATGGCAGTTTTTGCCCAACCCCCAAAAAACCTGTCTTGTTGTCCTTACCTTCCTGCCGGTGGATGCTGTAGATGGATATGAACATCTTTCAGATGATGTTAATCCACAGTTGATAGTATCCTCTTTTGATTAAATAAGACCATCAAGAGAAAAAGGAGAAAGGAGACGGCGCCTTGAACCTCTATTTGCATTGACTATATGGAATGTTTGGGATTGATGTATGTCGGGAATTGCTCTTATTATTATTATTATTATTATTATTATTATTATTATTATTATTATTATTATTACTTACTAAGCTACAACCCTAGTTGGAAAAGCAGGATGCTATAAGCCCAGGGGCTCCAACAGGAAAAATAGCCCAGTGAGGAAAAGAAACAAGGAAAAATAAAACATTTTCAGAAGAGCAACATCAAAATAAATATCTCCTATATAAACAAATAGTTTAGAACTAGCCTAACACAGCGCACTGAATCACAAATATTTGGAACCTCATCGATGTACTTAATGGGAGATAAGGTTTTCCAGTGCCAAATAACATAAATTTATCAAAAAGAGAAGAGCCTAGCTAAAAGAAAAAATACAGACATGAACCTGCTTATAAACGTATCATACAAAAATATGATCCTAGCTGAAAAATAATATTCTAAAAGCAATTGCACAAAATCTTATATTTCACAAATTAAATATGTAATACAACATACCTCGTTTTTCAGTATTTTTATTGTAACTTCTTTATTGAATTAATAAGTAAAAATAAAACAAAACTATTTTTTTAATGTCACTTGTCTAATGATCATATAAAAATAAACAAATTGACTAAAAATCAACAAACGGGCCATGGATATTAAGGATGCCATAAATTGCGGCTATGTAAATATTCAACCTGTTGGTAACAGAACAATTAAAATTTGTGAATTCAAATTAGTGATTTGATAAATGAAAAATATTTTAGATTTCCTTATTCTTTTTCCATAATGTGGATTTGTGTCCTGAAAAGATTGGGGTTTCACTGCGTGATAGGACCAGGAAAGCACCCTTTAAAGTAGAGTAAAGTAAAGTAAGTATGTAAAGCCTGCCTGACACTTGCGCGCATTTTTGCCACGCACTGGGTTTTTTCCCGCACTGTTCACGACCAGTTCACGACACGTTCACGCATAGTTCACGACAAGTTCACGCCACGTTCACGCCATGGCACGAATTGGCACGCCTAGTTCACGACAAGTTCACGACACGTTCACTCATCTTTCCGCATCATTCCGCATCGTTCACGCCAGTTCACGAATTGGCCACTCCATATAAAAACGGGGCTTCTCCAACCCGAGGACATTCTTGGATTGGCTTCGGAAGAGACAACAATGCTTTCTGTCAGAGACACCATTGCATTGAGGAGAAGATACCTATACCTGGCAGCTGCTGTAGCATTTGTTGGAGTGCATCAGAAATGGCTGGCAAAGGAAAAAGAGAAACAAAAGCCAACCCTACCTCGAAGAAAGATACAAAGGAAAGTGTGGGTCAGGGAATGGTTAACCAGAAGGTAGTCGTTTGGACACTATGACAGTCTATTGACTGAACTCAACAAGGAAGATCCAAGGGGCTACAAAAATTACCTCAGAATCACACCTGACCTGTTTCAAGAGATGGTTGAGAAGTTAACCCCGCACCTCCTGAAGCAGTCCACCTTCATGAGGGAACCGCTTCAAGTTGGACTCAAGCTTGCTGTCACCCTCCGCTTTTTAGCCACTGGAAATTCCTATCAAAGTCTGCAGTACAGCTTCAGGCTTGAAGCAAGTACCATCAGCAAGTTAATACCCGAGGTGTGTAAAGCCATCATCGCGGCCTACAAGGACAAAGTGCTGTGTTGCCCCAAAACTGAAGAGGCCTGGAAGGAAGTTGCTGCCAGATTCAGCTCCAGATGGAATTACCACAACTGTCTGGAGGCTGTGGACGGAAAGCACATTGCCATAAAGAAGCCACGTAATGCTGGCTCTTACTACTACAATTACAAGGGCTTCCACAGCATTGTACTGATGGCAGTGGCAGATGCTTCCTACAAGTTCCTCTATGTGGATGTTGGGGCAGAGGGTGGTGCGTCGGATGGAGGAACATGGAGCAACTGTTCTCTGCATGATGCTGTAGAAGACAACAGAGCTGGAGTGCCTCAACCAGAACCAATCCCTAATGATGACCACCCAGTGCCCTATCACTTCGTTGGGGACGACGCCTTTGCTCTTCGAACCTGGATGATGAAACCATTCTCCCATCGGTCACAAGTCCTACGAGAACGCATATATAGCTACAGGTTGTCTCGTGCCCGACGTGTCGTTGAGAATGCCTTTGGAATTTTAAGTCAAAGGTTCCGTTGCTTCTTGACGACGATGCAGCAGAAGCCCAACACCATCAACCTGATCACCATGTGTGCCTGTGTCCTGCACAACCTCGTCCTCATCAAATACCCAGGTGCTTTGTCAGAAGTGGACTACGAAGATCCGGACACACATGGTCTGATCCCTGGTGCATGGAGGAATGAGCAAAACCTGCAGGGGCTGATGACTCTACCCGGCCATCATATCCAAAAGGATGTAAAGGATCTGCAAGACTACCTTTCACATTACTACATGTCCCCTGCTGGTGCTGTCCCTTGGCAAGAAAAAATTGTAGTACCTCCATGAGCTGTATAGTTGTTCCATTTTGTTAATAAAAGAAACGTATCTTTTTCCGTTTGTATTTTTTGTTGCCCTTTATTTTTGTTTCAATAAGAAAGCATTTGATTTACATATAAATAGCAGACATAAAATATGTACACGTATTAAGAAAGCATCTTATTTTAACATTAAAAGCAGCAAACATGAAAAGTTTTTAGGCTGTTGATTTTAAGGTAATAGAGAAAAAAGTGTGTTGAAATAAGAAATCATTTTATTTTTACATTAAAACAGCAAACAGAAAAAATTTGTTTTGCTCTTCATTTTAAGGTAATAAAGAAGAATAAGTATGTTGATGAAATAAAACATCATTTTATTTTTACATTCAAACAGCAAACTTAAAAATTTCTTGGGTTTATTTTTCAGTTCATTTTTATTTAAAACAAAAGTTTTGGCTCTTGATTGGTAATAGAGGAAAATAAGTGTGTGCACGAAATAAGACATCATTTTATTTTTACATTCAAACAGCAAATATAAACAATTATTAGGTTTATATTTTTCTTTCCTTTTCATTACTTTTTTCGTTTCCTTTTTGTCTCTTCATTATGAAGTTATAGAAATAGTTTGAAATAAGATATAATTTTTTTTTCACATTAAAACAGCAAATATAAAAATTTATTAGGTTTATTTTTCTTTCCTTTTCATTAATTTTTTCGTTTCCTTTTTGTTTCTCTTCATTATAAAGTTATAGAAATAGTTTGAAATAAGATATAATTTTTTTTTCACATTAAAACAGCAAATATAAAAATTTATTAGGTTTATTTTTCTTTCCTTTTCATTAATTTTTTCGTTTCCTTTTTGTTTCTCTTCATTATAAAGTTATAGAAATAGTTTGAAATAAGATATCATTTTTTTCACATTAAAACAGCAAATATAAAAATTTATTAGGTTTATTTTTCTTTCCTTTTCATTAATTTTTTCGTTTCCTTTTTGTTTCTCTTCATTATAAAGTTATAGAAATAGTTTGAAATAAGATATCATTTTTTTTCACATTAAAACAGCAAATATGAAAATTTATTAGGTTTATTTTTCTTTCCTTTTCATTAATTTTTTCGTTTCCTTTTTGTTTCTCTTCATTATAAAGTTATAGAAATAGTTTGAAATAAGAAACCATTTTTTTTTCACATTAATTAAGACAGCAAATATAAAATTTTGGGGGGGTTTATTTTTCTTCCCTTTTATTATTTTTTACTTTACTGTTTCTTTCTTTGTATTTTAAGGTAATAGACAAAAATAAGTGTTTGGAAATATATAAATATTTTATTTACATTAAAACAACATATATGTACAAGTATCACACTTCATTTATGTACAAATATTTAAAAGTATTTAAATTTTCTTGTCCTTGACTGGTGGGGTGTCAAGTTCCTTGGACGAATAGAGGGGTGAGGGTGTCATGGCCTCATCTAGGTTGCTGTCGATGGCCCCCGGGGTCAGGACAGGGAAGGTCAATGGAGTCTTGAATGACGACAGCGACGTTAATGAAGGTGATGGTGAAGGAGCCTGGACAAGGGTGGGTGACGACACTGACGCTGATGGTGAAGTCACCTGGACAGGGGTGGATGACAGTGGAGTTGGCATCCCTGGGTGCCACTCCGTGGTACGGGGCAAGGAAGAAGGGCCTGAATGCGGCATCCAATTATGACTGGCTGGACGATGCTGCTGCTGCTGCTCTGGCTGTGCCTGCGAGGGTCCTGGTTGAGGGGGCTGCCAAGGTTGCTGCTGCTGAGGGGGCTGCCAAGGTTGCTGCTGCTGAGGGGGCTGCCAAGGTTGCTGCTGCTGAGGGGGCTGCCAAGGTTGCTGCTGCTGTGGGCCTGCCCAGGTAACTAATGGTTGTTGCTGTGCCTGCTGGAAGACCTGACTCTCGTCCCTGTAGCGGTGTGCAAGATTGAGGCACTCTATCTGGAATTCGTGCCATCGGTGTACTGGGATGGCACGCATGTAGCCTTCCAGCAGGCACGCAAAATCGTGCACAATCTTGTGCTGGCCCATGAACGTGGGGGCGATCGAATCTGCTATCGACATAAGCTGAAACATAAAAAATATTATAAAAATATATTATATATATTATATATATATATATTATATAATATATATATATATATATTTTAATGCAACAGATTGCATATGTCAAAAACAATGAATACTCACATTCTTCAATATATTGCTAAAATCCTTCTCCGACACACAGGTGTCACTGTGAGTGGTGTCAAGTGTTCGGCTGGACCCCTTCCCCTTCCCCTTGTCCTTCCTGGTGCTGGTAGATGCTTGGCTGTGAGAACCTGTAGACCTCACATCATCGTCGACATCGCTGACTGTCTCTGCACCTCCTTCGGAGCCACGAAACTGCTCACTGGAGACTGTCTCTCCCCGGACGATGTGCTGAATGAGGAACGACCAAGTGTCCATGAGGAAGTCATCACGGCCAGTCCTTTGGGCCTGGCCACCTCCACTCTTTTTCTCCTTTTTCATAATCTTGCCAACCCTCGTCCTCAAGTTCTCATATCGCTTTTTGCATTGGGCACCAGTGGCAGGAGGATCCAGCTGCCTTCCTATATCTTCCCACATGCTGTTCTTCAAAACCTTGTTGATCCACTCCTTGTGTTTCTTGTCAAACAGCATGCGGTTCTCCTTGACAAGGTCGGCCAACGTAGTCTCCCTCTCTTCTGTCCACTGGTAGTCAGGGATGTCCTTCTTAGACACCCGAACCCGCTTCTTCTTCAGTTCATCATCACTGGATACCTGGCTCTGGCTTGTATCCTGCTGTGTCTCCAGGATGACCAAATCGAGACTTGATAATGATAAATGAGGAGAATCTCGATCAGCGGTCTCCTCTATCACGTTCAGTAGTGTTCCACTTTCCATTTTCCTCCCCCTTCCTTTTGGCTGTCTACCTTTCGGCATGTTGTCTCTTCGCTGGCGAGCTTTGGAATGGCTAGGAGTGTCCTCGGACCTCAATTTATACACCCCCTAATCCCACGAGAGCTCCACTGGCGGAGTAGGCGTGCACTAGCGTGAACCATGCGGGACCTGGCGTGAACCGGCGGGAACTGGCGTGAACTGGAGTGAATGATGCAGGAACTGGCGTGAACTGGAGTGAACGATGCGGGAAGTGGCGTGAACGATGCGTGAACAGTGCGAGACAATGCGGGAGTACAATGTGTGACAATGTCAGTGGGAAGGCTGCGATGCGCGAACATGTCGTGAACTGGCGTGAACGATGCGCGAACTGGCGTGCACGATGTGTGAACAGTGCGTGGAATGCGTGGCATGGCACGCATTGGTACGCCCTGGCACGCATCGTCCCGCACTGTTCACTCCAGTTCGCGCATCGTTCACGACTATTTTTGGCGTGCCAATGCGTGCCACAAACTTTAAACATTTCAAAGTTCTGGGCACGCATGCCACGCATCGTTCCCGCACTGTTCACGACAATTTCACGACTCGTTCACGCATCAATGCATGCCAGTGCGTGCCACGAATGCGTGCAAGTGTCAGGTACCCTTATGTAAGTCATAAACTACATTGGCTAGGGCTGTTCAGGATACGGCAATAGGCCTACCTAATTTGGGCGATAGACCACAGATATAATCGACTCAAATACTTATATCACAAAACAAAAAATATTTTTAAAATTAAAGTAACTCTTATAAAAAAACATTAAGCTGCTAAGAAAGTAATATAGTTATCAGAGGTCAGTTTACTTTTGTTTATTAAAGCTCTTTGTTTACTTATTCCTGTGGAGTTTTCAAGAATATTACCTTTTATTGTCTTTGATTTGATTCATAGAATTTGGATCATATGGCCCAGTGGTGTGACCAGGGGAGACCATTCAGTACTTGGGTGATTCCAAGTTGAACGGTAAGATGGAAGAAAGGAAGTACGAATAAATGTACAGTAGGTCACGTAGAAAGATCCTGCAGTACACCACGTTATATGAATGTGACCTTGTGAACTTAGATCAGTGAAGGACCTTCACTGAACTTAGATCAGTGAAGGACCTTCACAGATCCAAGGTCACAAGGAACCTTCACTGAAGGTTTTATTTCCTGTTCGGCACCATGTAATGCTTTGCTGTGTCACAAATACAGTAGAAAATGTACCTTCATGAATCATCAACAACACCGCATGAAGATGAAGTTGACTGAATAGAATGATTGATTGTTTTGATAGAGCAAAGCACGGTCCAGGTATATATAGACCTTGGAGCAAAGTAACAAATAAACATTCTGAAACGATGTAACCAATAAAATACCTTTATAGCTGATACAAAATATTTGTGATCTGGTGTCTGCAACAACTTTAAATCTCAATACAGCAAAAGATAAATTCTGAAATCATCTAATAAAACGAAAAATACCTCTGAAATTTGAGAAATAGAACGAGATGTTTGTTACAATAACAGGTATGATTAAAATTGTGGGCAGAAAGCTATTCACAAACAAACAAACAAACACACATACACACACACACATATATATATATATATATATATATATATATATATATATATATATATATATATATATATATATATATATATATATATATATATATACACGCACACGTGCACATACAGGGTCAAAAACATAATCTCCTTCCATCTTTGTTGGAGGAAAAAATGCTTCAGACGCTTCTGAATATAACGAACTGATTAGACCCGTTGATTATTTTTGGCGGGTTCCCAGATCGTACCCACGATGTAGGAAAAAACGTTGATTGGTAGAGATGAACCAAATTAAGCCTACTCGGATTTATTATGGTTTCCTTGCATTTTTGCTATAATACTTTCAATTACAGGTAGAAGGAACATCGATTCCATTTAGTGGCCCACATTCAACCCACTTTCCTTTCGGATTTGCACAGAAGGAAAGCTCAGTTTCGAGAGATTTTCGTTAAAGAGAGAACAGCTTCATGTCAATAAAATTGAATATGGATATTCCTTATTCACATGGATGCTAAAATAAGCATTCTATTATTATTATTATTATTATTATTATTATTATTAATATTATCATTATTATTATTTTTATCATTATTATTATTATTAATATTACTATCTTAAGACCTGCTATATCTCAATATTTAATCCGCATTCAGAACCAGCCCTTAACAATCTTGTGTATTGTAGGACACTCTAATAGACCAAGAAGATTATATAGCAAACTAACCACCATAGCATAGATAATTAGAACAAATTTGTGATTTTTCAACATCACTTCTATATAAGTTTTTCACATGTTTTCTCCCTACCCCAAATCTTAATTTCACGGCCAAGTGAACTCCGCTGAGCTCTTACGTATCACATCCTCTTTATTTCTCAAGAAAAGTGTCCGAATCACATAGCAGAAAGGGTAGGTTGTGGGGGGGGGGGGGTTTCCTTTGTCTTTACAAAAAAAAAAATGAAAAAAAATGGTTAGGAAATGGTCAGGAAAAGCAGCAGCGTTTCCTGATTTTTCACATTTTCCTGTTGGACATGATCTATTTTTGGCTCCCTCCTCTTCTTTACATTCTATTTCGGCGAGATAATTAATGAACGCCTTAGTGTGACGGCGCAGCAGATGAGGCCATTCCAATTTTCTCCATGCAAACCGCCGCTACCTGAAGAAGCCTTATCTAAACCGTGACATCAAGATATTTTCTCTTAATTAAAGATCTCGTTGAATGGGAAGCTTGCCGTGAAGTTGCACAATGAATAAATCAAAGAAGTATTAGAATCCTCAAGGGATTAATATGGTTTACAATGTTCCAAGCTACGAGATTTCGTGATGGAATCTTTAAAGTTAAACGGCATTATGTTGTTTAAAGGTTTATAGGTCGCGCATGAATGGCAGAGGCAAGGGACAAGGACATTGCCCTATCAAGCAAGACAATGCTCTAGAGACTGACCGTATATACGTATAATCAGCGATCAAGCGCCCTTTCCACCCAAGGAGGGCCAGGCAATGGCTCCTGATGACTCAGCATATAGACATATAGGCTCCCACAAACCCCCCATTCTTAGCTCACAAGAATGGTGAGATTGCAGCGATCAAAGAAACTAACGAGTTTGAGCGAGACCAGAACCACAGTCTGGCGGTCACCAGTCAGGGACGTTACCACATCAGTAAAGCTGCACTGAGTGTGAATAAGTTCGTAAGGCGCTGGATTAAACTATATCGAGATCACTTCATTGGCATAACCCATTGTTTTTTACGTGTTACTTGCAATGTATAAGTCGTCACAGACGCATCACATCAGTATTCACAAATTACTAATGAAGAGAGAGAGAGAGAGAGAGAGAGAGAGAGAGAGAGAGAGAGAGAGAGAGAGAGAGAGAGAGAGAGAGAGCGTTACAAGGATTTTGGATATCTCAAAGAATTTTTAGTTCATCTGCGGAGACTCCAGACTCCAATTTGCTCTTGGGTAAAGCGATTTACTTTAAGCATTTAGAGAGCTTTTGTGATTTTGTCTAACTTATTCTTGAACTCGTTTACCGTGTTACTGTTTATTACATCCGCTGGAAGCAAGATCTAGATACGCTATAGTTGAGAGAGAGAGAGAGAGAGAGAGAGAGAGAGAGAGAGAGAGAGAGAGAGAGAGAGAGGTAGTAAAAAGTATACTAGATAGAAAGAGGAAGAGAGAGAAACGAGTATACTGTAGACCTGATACAGAAAGACATAAATAAAAGATGGAACGAAATATAGAATTGGGAAACGTTAATCAATAATCATCATTTGTTGTAATGTAGCTGAAGGTTAACAAAAGTCTAACAGTCCATAACTCATTTTTATTTAGTAATTAGTCTTTTAAAGGTTTAAAGGCCGCTCGAGAACGGCAGAGGCAAGAGACAGTGACATTGCCCTATCAAGCAGGACAATCCCCTAGAGACTGACCATAGCATATATACATATGATCAGCGCCAAAGCCCCTTCTCCACCCAAGCTACGACCAACGAGGGTCAGGCAATGGCTGTTGATGACTCAAAAGGTTGACTTATAGGCTTCCCCAAACCCCCAAATCCTTAGCTCACAATGATGGTGAGGTTGCAGCGACCAAAAAAACTAACGAGTTTGAGCAGGACTCGAACCCCAATCTGGCCTTAACCAGTCAGGGACGTTACCATATCGGCCACCACAAGGATTGTTGGGTTTGTTTAGCGTTTCTAAAATTCTGTTGCATTCTTTACTTCAGTGTAAATAACTTGTCTTTTTAAAACGCTAAAACAACAGTAGAAATGTTTGATCTTCTCTGTTCCCAGAGTTAATATGCAAAATGCCCCCAGATAAAAGGAAAAAAAAAACTTTTAAATGGTTTGGGTCTCTTTAAGTTACCTGAGTTCTATAGTTTTAATTTTCTTTTTAACTGGGAACAATCTAAGTATAAAAGAACGTTCGCCCCTTTGCCTTCAATACAAGCAACCTCTCGATAGTAAACCGCAAAAAGATCAACTGAACTGAACGAGGATTACCTTCCTCCGCCAGAGGTAACTTGCTGTCAGACAGATCCCAAATAACAAGGAAAACAGCCGGGAGATATGAGAGCGGGATGAGGGGATGATGTCAGGGATAGTGGGGGATGGGAGGGTTATGGGTGGGGGTTGTCCCGCCGGCTAACAAACCAGTTTCACTTTCTCCCGGAGAATAAATAAACTTCGGCGGCCGCACAAGAACAAAAGCGAAGCACAAAAGCTAAGGTATTGTGGAACTATTCCATCGGCGAGGAAGCGTTTCTTCCCGTCTAGGCCTTTGGATCTGTTTCCATCTGGAACGCTTCCGGGCCTACACGGTTCCTTCCACCCATTCTCTCGCTTTTCTCTTTCATGCTCTTTGTTCTCCAAACCCGCTTTTTTCTTTGGGTTTCTTTTATGACCGGTTGGATGTACTAATCCATACTCGAAGAGGTACGGAGCATCCAGCTTTAGAACTGTCCTTGAAGCGTTCTTGTCTTGTCTACTTTACTGCAGTTGCTGCTACTGTACGACTACGACCCATGCCTTAGAAAAGAAAATGTTGCCTCAACATGAAACAAACTCGTCTTGTGTTGCGAATACCATCTGTCCATATGAGCCCTTAAAGTTAAAAGATTTATTATAACTTGTATTTCTAATCCACGACCTGCCAATCATCTGTGATAGTTGTACGGGTATCAACTTGATAATCAGGCCCATTGCTGTAAAATCAATTCATCATAATCATCATCATCATCTCCTACGCCTATAGACGAAAAGGGCCTCGGTTAGATTCAATACTTCTCCATTCATCATCTCCCACTTCGCGTTTCATAGTCCTAAATCATGTAGGCCTCGGTCTTCCAACTTTTCTAGTGCCTTGTAGAGCCCAGCTGAACGTTTGGCGAACTAATCTCTCTTGGGGATAGCTAAGAGCAAGGTATATAGAACTCTATATACCTTGGCTAAGAGCATACCAAAACCATCTCTATATACCCCCACCATGATCTCATCCACATATGGTACTAAAGTATCTCTCTTACAGTTTCATTTCTAATCCTGTCCAGCCATCTAACTCCCAATATCCTTCTGAGGTCTTTGTTCTCAAATCTACTAAATCTACTGGAGATTGTTTCATTTTCATATCATGACTCATGTTCATAGAGTAACACCGGTCTCACTAAACTGATATATAGTCTGATTCATATATGTAATCTCAGGCGATTTGATTTCCAAATTTTATTTAACCTAGCCATTGCCTGATTTGCTTTTTCAATGTTTCACTAAACTCTAATTCTAATGACCCTGTATTGGAGATCTTAGTTCCTAAATACTTAAATGATTCTACCTCATTAATCATTTCTCCTTCCAATGATATTTCATCTTCCATTGCATATTCCGTTCTCATCATCTCTGTCTTTCTTTTATTGATCTTCCGCCCAACTTCGTGTGATATTTCATGCATTCTGATAAGCATGCATTGCAAATCCTGTGGTGTTCATGGATTCTGTAATGCGTGAGAGATGGTGGAGAAGGATTGGACTAGATTGTTGAGGAATTTAGCAGACATAAAGTATGCTGATGATGTAAGATCAATTAAGTATATTTTTTCATAACACTCACTAGTTTTCTACTTAGAGAACTCATACCAAGTTATTCAGACATTGGCCAAGAGAAATTTATTCTTGATATAATGTCTCAACGGGTAATATTCTATACTTCCAAAACCACTACTCTACCAAGCCCTATATATATATATATATATATATATATATATATATATATATATATATATATATATATATATATATTCGATATCAAATGCCATTGTGCTTATTTACATTGATTAAAATCCCGAGTGTTAGTCATAAATATTCAATTTAAAAACCACGTGCTGCAAACTCAATAATCAGCTATCATGGTGGAGATTGGTTAATTATAAGTCTAAGAACAGAATTTTTATTCGACACGATTATGTACAGCGGACTTGAAATGAACTTATATGATAATTCTTGATAATTCGATTGGTAAAGCAGTCATTGCATTATTTTGACTCAGAGGCATAGGTTTGAATCCATGCCTAGCCAGAAACATTTATCATAAATGAATTTGCAGTGGATATGTATTCCCAAGGAGAGAATTCGATATTAATTGCCATTGTGATTAATATTTACATTGATTAAAATCACAAGTGTTTGTGATATAGAGGAAATTCTCAATAATTTGTATTTTTCCTAGCTACAGTTATGACGAACTTCCTTCTTAGGAGATCTGGATAACTTTCCAGTCACGACCAGAAAATACGATAGTCCTCCACAACTTCCTTAAGCATAATGCATCTGGCAGCACCCATCATGCTCCAGCTCAGGTCATACAAGGGTAGAGATCCTCATTACAGTTCCCATAGCCAAAAATTCAACACCCACCTGTAGAACCCTGTGGGGATGTCTGGGCGGGACGTAACTAGAAGGAAATTCGTCGTAAATATAGCTCTGAAAAATACGAATTACTTGAAATTTGCCATTTATTCCAATGCAATATACTTACTCCGAATTTCGTTCTTAGCAGACTCATCCTTAGGAGGTCGGAACAAAGGATCTAGTTGGAAAAGGGAGGGGAGCTGCACTGAGGAGGCCATTTAGATAATTAAGATACTTACATCTCAACAAGGGAAACACGCTCACAAGGCTGAAGACAAGGCTGAATCACACTCACCAGGACTATTTGATGCTCCGCCCAGTACGCCAAAGGAAAATGCTACTAAAGCGGGGAGAGTAGAAGGGAAAGGTCGTAGTTAGATTTGCTGCTGTGCAGCCACGAATTGAACACATTGATGAACTTGACCGAACAGTCTCTCAGACAGTGTGACGTAAGTTGAACTGCACCTTTCGCACCACCACCCTCCAGACTCACTAACTACCATATCCTTGGAGAACACTAGAGAAGTCCCCATCCTCCTGACCTTGTGCAGCTTCATAGATTTGGGAGGGGCATCTCCTGCTGACCTGTAGGCTCTTCTGATTGTTTCCCTTATCCAAAATGAGACAGTATTCCTCGCCACCAGCTTATCCACTCTATCAATGGATACAAAGAGGATCTTTATGGCAGGTCACAGTCTCACCGTCCTAGCCAGGTACTCCATCATGGATCGGACAGGGCACGGGAGAAGGTCCTTATCGTCACAGCACCTTTTTCTACCGAAAGGTTATGGATCTCTGCCATGAAGGAGGGGACAAACCGGAATGTTAACTCCTTCCAACCTCTAGTGTGGCACACTTTATAGGACAGGCCGTGTATCTTGCTAACCCTTTGGATGAGGCTAAGACCCGGAGAAAGACTGTCTTCATCATCAGAATCTGTACAGGACATCCCCGAAGGACTCAAAGGAAGGTCCCCTTCTGGAGCCTGTAGGGGCTTGGGGGGACACATCTCAAAGCTCTTTAGGAGCCTAGTTATCTGCTTTGAGGCCCTTAGGTTCAATCCCTTGAGCGAGAAATCTTGGCCCAGTGCCGCTCGGTACCCTTCGACCCCAGGAATCAAGGGGCCTTCATCCATCCTGAGGTACAGTAGGAAGTCCTCTACTGGCACCATCTTCCAAACATGACCCATTTGCCTGGTAGATGGCTACCAACAAACTCCTCAGGGAGGCAGTCATCTGTGTGGCTGCCCTCCTGGAAAGGCCTTCAAGACTAAGGGGATTCTGGATAACTTTCACCCATGAAGAGAGAGGTTTTGCAGGCTGACGTGGAACCTTATGAAGTAGGGCTGCCTCAGGAGATCGTCCCTTAACAGGAGGGGCCATGGTTTTTGTACCTAAACTCCCATAGGTCCAGAAACCATTCCATGTCTGACCACCATGGATCTACTAACGTGAGACTTGTACCCTTTGCTTCCCGGAGTCTGTTTACGAATTCTCACAGCAGACGGAAGGGAGCGAAGGTATACGCATCCAGACTGTCCGTCAGATGCTGTAAATCGTCCTTTATAACTTCTGCTAGACCTGGGACAATCAAATAGAACACTGGGAACTTTGCATTGAGCCTCATTGTAAAGAAATCCAAGGAGGGGGAACCCCACATGGATATTAGTTGACTTGCCACTGCCGGGTGTAGGGACACTGCCAGGTATAAGGACCATTTCATGATTAACACTAGGCCCCTTCTACTGAACCCATCCTCCCTTGACTTGCTACGGATGTCCCATTGGACCAGCCGGTGCTTGATCCTGCCCTGATCAACCAATTTCACCCACAGGTCCCTGGGCCACTACTTCAACTGGAGGAGGAGGTGATGAAGGAACCGGAGACGGAGAGTAGCTCTGTCCCCCTCCTGCAGGAGGGGAAGGTAGCGGCTTACTCCCTAGGTTCCGGGGTCTAGCCAGAGAAGAGAAGTGGCTCCATCCCACTCCTGGAGGATGTGGAGGTAGTGGTTCCGTCCCACTCCCAAAGGAGGGGGAGGTAGCAGCTCACATCGTGGTCTCCACAGGCCATACAATAGGACAATACGGAGTTCTCTGGCCTTGCAAAGGCCCCATCCAGACTGAAGAAGATTAAGGTGTGTCCTACGACCTGGGCAGGCTCAGGGACAACAGGACTTCTTGCGGGTGGCCAACCAAATCTCCACTGCTGAGAAGCCCTTCGAGGCGGGAGAAGTCACAGGGTTGGCCAAGCTATTGCATCACCGGATCAAGTCGATGTTCTGCAGAAGGCAGAAAACTCGCCTTCAAAGCCTGGTCCTCTGTTTGGGCTATGGCGTAGATGAGAGGCAGTTCCCAGTGCGGCCCTTGGGACAGGCGAAGTGAGTCAGAGTGAAGCCCACCGTAGTGGGCAGAGCCAAGGCGGCGAGAGCCATGATGCAGGTATCAGGGCGCTTCACTTCCGCCGAGCCCCGGCAGTCAAAAGAGGAACAGCAAAGCCCGTCATAGCAGGCTAAGCCAAGGCGGCAGGAGTCTTGTTGTAAGTAGGGGCTCAAACTCCCTTGGGCTCCGGCGGTCACGGGAGGAGGAGAGGAGCCCACCGTAGCGGACTAAGCCGAGGCGGCGGGGGCCGTGTCACTTCCTCTGGGCTCCGGCGGACATGGGATGCGGAATGCCTATGCGCAGGACGAGGGCCCCGTGGCCGCAGTGGCATCTCCCACCCCGACAAGTGAGATCTTTGTCCCTCTGCAAAAGATGACCTCTCTGAGTGCAGCCAGAATGGTTGCAAGTCCCGCTGGGGGTACCTGAAGGGAATATGGGGTTGCCTGGCCAAGTGCCCGGTGCTAATCCAAGGAATTCGGGACATTCCCACAAAGCGAGGTGCAGCTGGGGCAGGCACAAAGACCACCGACGACTCAGATGTCTGCTATGGTGGCGGGTGTAACGACACACACGAGGCCCGTGGATCGCTAAGGTTGCAGCAAACCCACATGTACCATGTGCTCGAAGGTGGGTCAATAGCGACGCTTCCCACATGAATGTATCATGTACTCAAGGAGAGGTCCCTAGTAATGCTTCCCCAGAGGATGTATCATATGCTGGAGGAGGGGTCACTAGCGGAATTTCCCCTAAGGATGTATCCTATGCTCAAGGGGAGGTCCCTAGCAACTCGTACCCTGGGGATATATCATATGCTCGAGGAGGGGTCACAAGCGATTCTTCCCCTGATGATGTATCAAGTGCTCGATGGGAGGTCCCTAGCGACGATTAACCTGAGGACGTATCATGTACTCGAGGGGGAGGGGTCACTAGTGACGCTTCCCCTGAGAATGTATAGACTCTCCTGATAGTTTCTCTTGATCAGAGAAAGAAAGGTTTTCTGAATACTTTCTTCCGGATTGGCAAGATCTCATGAACAAAAAGATTGTAACATGTCCCAGATAATCGTTTTATCAGAAAGCTCCCACTGCTTTACGGGTCTTCCTCGGGAGCTCCTCCTCCCCAGATGATGGGCGAGGGTCAACAGATTACAACTGGGGAATCCGCTTAAGGAGCCCGTCGCGATCCGGAAACGCTGATGGGTGCACTCCATCCGAGGAATCGAGGGAGGGCATCGGAGATGTCCATATGCTATGACGTCCGTTGGTTGTCTCACTTC
>NC_090727.1:174625390-174635390 GCF_036898095.1 Palaemon carinicauda | reverse complement strand
ATATATATATATATATATATATATATATATATATATATATATATGTGTGTGTGTGTGTGTGTGATAAATTTTGCACATTTAAACGTGTTTTTCATATTTCAAATCTGCCATATACTTTAATTCATAAAAGTCTGGATTCTCTTAACGACCTCGGGATCAGACCCCGAGGCGAAATCACTCAAAGACTATAGTATCTTACTAGCCGGGTTTCGAACCCTGGTCTAGGATACTTGTATCGCAGTGCCCTTACCACTTAGCTACGAAGAAAGATAAAAGTCAATTACAATTCTTCTGTACATATACCTGTCGAATTCAGTTTTTTGTACTTAGAATTGAAATCAACCCAACTTCACCATCGTAGCTAATTGGTAGGTTTGTAACTTGGTATTCGATTGATAATAAATTTTGCGCATTTAAACGTGTTTTTCATATTTCAAATACACCATATATTTTAATACACAAAAGTCTGGATTCTCTTAACGGCCTCGGGAACAAAGCCCCAGTAGAAATCACTCAAAGAATATAGTATCTGACCGGCCGGGTTTCGAACCCTGGTCCAGGATACTTGTATGACCGTGACCTTACCTCATAGCCATGAAGAAAGATATAAGTTAATGACAATTCTTTTGTACATATACCTGTCGAATTCAGGTTTTTTGTACTTAGAATTTAAAACAACCCATCTTCATCGTAGCTAATTGGTAGGTTTGTAACTTGGCATTCAATTAATGATAAATTTTGCACAAACACACAGCTTTGGAGCTCTGACGATGATTTAAGCCATTGATTAAAATTAAATCCATTATTCTCACCGTGGTTGAGCCTTCCCCATCCTGCAACGACTGCCAATGTATGCATATCGTTCTCGTTGGCCAAACAAGCTGGGGACAGGTTACTTCCAAAGGACACTGGCTCTTTCAGCTTCACCAAAGCGATGTCGTGTTGTTTCTGAAACACAAAGTGAACACAAACTAAAATGTACGAGCTATGTAGATGGATGGCCAATACTAGTACTATTATTACTATTATCATTATTATTATTACTACTAGCTAAGCTACAACCCTAGTTGGAAAAGCATGATGTCATAAGCCCAAGGGCTTCAACGGGGAAAACCAGCTCAGTGAGGAAGTGAAATAAGGAAATCAATAAACTACAAGCGAAGTAATGAGTAATTGAGATTAAATATTTTAAGATTAGTAATAACCTTAAAATAACCCTTTCATTTATAAACTATGAACATTTAAAAACACATGAGGAGGACAAATAAGATAGCATTGTGTGCCCGATTATACCCTGAAGCAAAAGAACTCTACCCAAATAATAAGTTATTATTATCATTATTATTATCATTAGTAGTAGTAGTAGTAGTAGTAGTAGTAGTAGTATTATCATTATTATTATTATTATTATTATTATTATCAAAAGTAGTAGTCCTTGCAATGAAAAACTTAACATTATTGAGAAGTGCGGAGCTGACATGCAAAAGCTTTCTTCATGGATACCACTTTAGACATTTAAGATTATTACTGACTTATCTCTATTACAACGTTCATATCAAGAAAAATTAGAATAATAAAACGATATTAATAAGATGTTTATTAATCTCACTGGTTCATAGGAAACTAAATAGTGTAAAAGAAGTAGAGTTGCTGGGTGCAACGAACCATATGGATCGGATATAAAGTAAAGGGCAAGGAGCAAAGAACCACTGATATTGCTCACATTACTCCTTTTAAGACAATCTGTAAGAAGTATCTGCTAATAATTAATATATATATATATATATATATATATATATATATATATATATATATATGTATATATATATATATGTATATATATATATATATATATATATATATATATATATATGTGTGTGTGTGTGTGTGTGTATGTAGTGTGAATTTTTTTCATTACCTCAAAATCATCATATTTTTCGTGGATAATCACTTCATTAGATTCGATTCGGTACTCGTTCGTGTCCTCCAGATCAGGGTATTTGTGGGCAGATGGGTAGACGTGGATGGTATCAATTTTTCTGAAATATTTGAATAATTAATCTGCCTGTCTCCTTAGGTCAGTTTGTGTTGGAACCATGTGCTGAGAGAATACACTGCTATAGTACTTTGAAGTTAATTATAAGAACACTTGTTTGCGATAAGATTGGTATGATAGCTTGTGGTCATATATGTTCCTCGAAAAGAATAATTTCAAAATATGTGAACCAAGTCGAAAGATTTGAGCTAAGTGGCCTGTTTATATATCGAATCCAGATTATCTTTTTTTTTTTTTTTTTTTTTTATTCAAGATGTCGATTTCACGTCTAAAATCTTGACTTTGTATAGCCTGGTCCTGTGATAATCGAGGGGATATGATTGATTTGAGAATTCTTAGAAAAATAAATGCACAAGAAGAAATAAAAACAATGTTACCCCTAACATGCTTCGAGAATCTCTTCATACTTCCCTGTTCTTGGAGGTACAGTGGATACAATGCGTACAGTGTATTGCGTAAGGTCCACTGAAGACACTATCCTACCACAAGGGGAAGACTAGAAGAACACGGTAACATAGAAACACTTTCGAAGCGTGTTATTAGATTCATTTTAGCATTGTAATAAGGGGCCCTACTTCCAGACGTGATTGGCGTGCCCTCATCAAGGCTAGAGCTGGAGTGGCCAATGCAGGTGGCAATATATTTAAAAGGGGCCTTAAAACTGGCAAGTCTTCGGAATGTGGAGATAATACCCAGACCATCAATCATATTCTCCGGCCATGCCCACTATCTCATAATTTGGAGAACTCTGACTTAGTTAATGTCAATGAAAGAACGCTTCAATGGTTGGCTGTTTGGCGGGCAGAGTAGCCGATCGGGACTACTGTCTACCCTAAAGCCAAAGCAATGCCCTTCAAAAAGAAGGCAACCATCCTTACCCCCATTAAATGGGAAAAAGCACGTTAATAGAAGAATTTATTTTCTCAGTAAACATCGTTCTTTCTTTTCTTTTTAAATCTTCATCGCTTCTAAGGTGCAACTGCTGGGTTCCGTAAAGGTTTTTTTCAATATTTAATATTTTCATTTCATTATTTCAGTTTTTATCTATATTCGTTCAGCCTTATTTGTCTTGAAAATGCTTCAAAGTTAATTTCAAATTCTCTTGGATTCTCCCACCAGAAAAGACTACTTGTATGAGATGTTTATCAATTACTTTAATTTTCAGTGGAACCAGATTGAAAAAATAACCCTTTTCCTATGTTCATCTCTTATTTCTATGACCAATTCAGTTGTCTCTTATTCCACATATTAATACCACCTCCTTTTCAGATCATTTAACAAAGTCCATTGAAGAGTCCTTACTATACTTACCCATAGACGCAATGAGCAGCTGTTAAAACGAAGTCTTTCGTAATGAGCGACCCTCCACAGGTGAACGAATCCCTCTTAGTGCGCATGTGCAAAAACACTAGCCAAGGATACTCGTGTACAGATGCTATTGAACCTCCAACGATTCTCGGCATGGTAACCTTTGAGCGGCCACATTTTTCTAATAATACGTAAATTGATAACAATGATTATGTCAGTTGATATATCAATATATACATAAATTAATAAATACCGGGGAAATATATCAATAAATACATAAATTAATAAATACCGGGGAAATATATCAATAAATACATAAAAATAATATATAACGGGAAATATATCAATAAATACATGAGTAAATATCGGGGAAATATATCAATACATAAATTAATAAATACCGGAAAAATATCAATAAATTTATAAGTTAATAAAAAAACCTCTTTCCGAATTTCATGACACGAGACTAGAAAAAAAAATGTAATCCAGCAATTATCATGAACTCTAAAGTATAGGTCAATTTATTAATTTCATCATATCCTCTATAGCATGCACATTAATGAATTTGATTCACTTAATCACATCTTCCACTAAAATGAAAAACTATTTCATGGCAGACTTGATATGAATCTACCACTTCAAAGACCAAAATGAACTCCGGGACCAGAATCTTACCGCAGAATAGACGACTGAAGGGCTCAACTGTTGTAGTGATGCCTTGGGTCGTTGGTTTTTTCGTTGCTGTGGTCGTTGCTCCTGTTATTGGTTTCATGGGGGTCTCGCCCTTGCAATCCTCTTTGGGAATAATAAATAATTGAGAATAATATAAAGAAAAGGTAATAATGAGACAACAAACGAAGCAACAGAAGCTTGGTAAGCGAGGCTCCAATCAAACACTCAAACGTGTGGTTACTTACTTGGAAGAATTTGAAAGGGGTTAAGAAGGAAAGTATTTTCGGGGTTGTTTAAAAACAGGCTAAAGAAATTTAAGGGTATTTTTGGGCTTGAAAGATTCAAAGGTAATACAAGTACGCAATTTGTATTCCTAGGAAATTCAAAACAAGGGGTAATTCCATAACAATAAGATATCATTAATACTGGAAGTTTTTCCTAAAATACTTTTTTCATGGCGATGCGCGTGTAAATTCTCTCTCTCTCTCTCTCTCTCTCTCTCTCTCTCTCTCTCTCTCTCTCTCTCTCTCTCTCTCAAAAATAATCTATTACCAAAAATATCTTGATATTAAGATTGCTGCATGTTAAAAACATAAGTAGCTAATTTGCAAGGTTCGATTTGTATCTTTTTCAATAAGGGTAATGATATCTTTCAAATATCAAGATGTAATTCCTGTAAGATCTTAAACTATTAATAATTTGAGAGAGAGAGAGAGAGAGAGAGAGAGAGAGAGAGAGAGAGAGAGAGAGAGAGAGACTTTCTCCTAACAGCAATCTCGATCTCTCTACCTTCACTGACTACTGTTGTTCTATCGTCTTCTTATATATGGTGGAGGGAAAGGAGGGACAATGAATACCCCTCACCCCTAATCCAATCCAAATGCAACCCCCCCCCCCTCTCTTCTCAACTGCACCCCCCCCCCTAACCAGCCTCCCCACTCCCACCATGGATTCGTGGGCAGAGCGAAATTATTTTCTTCCAATAAGATTGTCACTTATGGTTTTGATTTTTCCGTAGTTTACAATAAATCTCAATTTCAGTGATCTAAAATATTCGTGAATTAAATAAGTCATTATAGCTGTAATATGAGGATACTTCGTAGAAATTATAGGGACCTTTAGCAATTGTCAAATTTGGTCTCTCAATAAGATATAAAAACGTTTAATTTTATTGTTACTGATGAATTTCTTACCTTCGTTTTTATATTACATTCCTATATTTTAAACTTCAGTTTAATTTCTGATAAATTCTCCTATACACACACACACACACACACACTCACACACACACACACACACACACACACACACACATATATATATATATATATATATATATATATATATATATAGTATATATATATATATATATATACATATATATACATATATATATATATATATATATATATATATATATATACATATATATATATATATATATATATATATATATATATATATATATATATATATGCACACCATTCACGCTTTGCTGTAATTAGAATCAAATTAAGGCACATTATTTGCCAATAAAACTAAGAAAATATAAGTTCAGTTCTATATACCAACTAGCAATAACGACCATCGCCACTGAAACGCCAATTGAAAGCGCCAAGTCGATCGCGAATCTTTCAAAAGCTGATCAACATCCATTAACATATCAGATAACATTCATCTGTTAACATATTGATGATCTTGATCTTTCGAAATATTACAAATAATTTTTACGTCACCATCACACTGTTTGGAAATAGCTTCATTAAAATATACAGCCGTTTTAATTCTCTTCACTTTTAATTTTTGTGAATATTTAATTAATCGTACTAAAGCGAATATTCTGTTTCCCACAGTAATATACATCCTATTTTAAGACGTAAATTGAACATTGCAGAATATACTTCAGTAAATGTTATTGCGTTTGAATAATAATGAAGATATCTTTTAACATACTGATCACTTTTATCCATTATTCTAATGCACTTCCTCGAGACTTATTTTGTTTCATTTGAATTAAAGAATTAAACATGCAATATATTTAAATATCAGTTTTGTGTGTGCCATTTGGTATGCTCAGCGTACACAGCCATATATATATATATATATATATATATATATACTGTATATATATATATATACATATATATATATATATACATATATATATATATGTGTGTGTGTATGTGTGCATGTATGTATGTAAGTATGCCTGTATATATATATATATATATATATATATATATACATATATATATATATATATATATATATATATGTATATATATATACATATATATATATACATATGTATATATACATATATAAACAAATGAATAAATATATATATATATATATATATATATATATATATATATATAAATATATATATATATATATACTGTGTATATATATATAAATATATATATATATATACTGTGTATATATATACATATATATACTGTATATATATATGTATATATATATATATATATATATATATATATATATATATATATATATATATATATATACTGTGTATATATATACATATATATATATATATATATATATATATATATATACAGTATATATATATATATACATATATATATATATATACACATACATACATACATACATATATATAAACTTATGCAGCCATTTCGAGTCTACTGCAGGACAAGACAAAGATTCACATATCGGGGGTCTGGCCAGTTTTCATCACCATGCTAGCCAGAGCGTATTGGTGATGGTGGGATATCTTCTTCATGAATATATATATATATATATATATATATATATATATATATATATATATATATATCAAATGAGCCATATATTCTAATACATTAAAGTCTGGATTCTCTTAACGACCTCGGGATCAGAGCCCAAACAATATAGTATCAGACCGGCCAGGTTTCGAACCCTGGTCCAGGATACTTGTATGACACTGACCTTACCACATAGCCACGAAGAAAGATAAAAAGCTACGACAATTCTTCTGTACATATACCTGTCGAATTCAGGTTGTTTTTTTTTTGCGCTTAGAATTGAAATCAACCCATCTTCACCATCGTAGCTAAATTGGTAGGTTTGTGACTTGGCATTCGATTTATGATAAATTTTGCACATTTAAATGTGTTTTTCATATTTCAAATAAGCCAAATATTCTAATACAATAAACTCTGGATTCTCTTAACAACCTCGGTATCAGAGCCCCCGACGAAATCACTCAAAGCCTATAGGGTGCCGGTATAGTAGGTGGCCTACCTTCTGAACGTGACCTATGATATTATGTGACCGGTATAGTAGGTGGCCTACCTTTAAATGCGACTACCGTTTGCTCTCTATTCAATAGCCAACTATTTGATAATGACCTGAAAGGAAGTATCATAACTATCTGGTAACAAGCAGTTATAGAAATGCTGGTAATATGATATCCGGGTTTCGAACCCTGGTCCAGGATTCTTGTATGACATTGACCTTACCACTTAGCCACGAAGAAAGTTTTATATATATATATATACATATATATATATATATATATATATATATATTATATATATATACTGTATATATATATAATATATATACATATATATATATATATATATATATATATATATATATATACATTCATATATATATATATATATGGATGAAAATCAACACAATATCGTGCTCAAATAGAAATAAATTTCTATCTCAAACTGGGGTCGAACCCTTGCCCCTTCAAATGAAAGGTAAGGTCACTATATATCACGCCAACTTCTAGGGCATGCTGTGAATAATTTAGAAGATGTGGTCTTCCTGTTTAACTCCTTTCTCAATCAGATTTTTCTCTATATCTTTATGTAGTTTTAGGATTGCTGTACCTCCTTGATAGGTATCTTCAAGCAATCTAACATGAGATTCGTCTACTCATTGTCTTTGAAGGGCTTTCATTACTGCTGAGGTTATGACAGAATCAAAAGCTTTCTCATAGTCTATAAATGCCATCCATAGTGGTATGTCATACTCTGTTGATTTTTCTATTAGCTGGTTAATCACATGGATATGGGTAGTTCTTGATTACTCACTTCTAAAGCCTGTCTACGTTCGTGGTTGATTAAAGTCTAGCTGTCTTTCTATCAGGGTTGAAAATAATCATGATTTTTTTTTTTAAATAAACAAAAAAAAATTATTTTATCTAAATAAGATTTTTTTATTTGAATAATTTTTCTTGATTTAATGGATATGTTTTCAATAATACCTATTTGCTGCTGATTATTTATTTCAGTCTTATCAGGACATTTTCTGGTATTGAACTTGATCTATGTTAAATGAAACCATAGTTCAATATACATTACTCAAGATGAGTTTTTCTCTTAAAACCAAAATTTAGACTTATGATTTAATCGGAGCGGACAAGTTATAGTAACCAGTATCTAAATTCACAAAAATAAGCGAAACTGCAATCAAACAAAAATACAGACATACAGCAAACTTATCCTAACACACACTACACATTAAGAAATAAAACTAAAAACATATCAAGGGCTTCTCCATGTGCGTACTCTACTTATTAACGCTGTTGAAAAATCAAGACCTTTATAATTTGTATATTTGCAACTACAACTTCAATTCTGAACACCAAGTTTACCCAAAATGTTATAGATATTAACTAAGAATTGGTCAATTTGTTGCAATACTTATAAACAGTCACCAGTTTTGGAAGTTTCCCTTTTTCAAAGATAATTTCTGATAGTATATTTCATTTTGATTTAAATCATGATTTTTTTTACTCAGATTTAAATCGTTTTAAATATCTTGATTAAAATAACCCTGCTTTTTATTCGGATGTTTGTTTATATTACAGAGAGTTAAGTTATTGGGAGGTAATTTTTCAGGTATTCTGAGTATCCATATTTGTGAATTAGTATAATGCTAATGTTTTTTTCAAACTGTAGGTATAGAGCATTCTTGCAAACATTTAGCGTAAAGTTCAGCCAGTTAACAACTAAGAAATCTCCTCCACATATCATTAAATCAATTGTTAGGCTGCTGCTTTGCCCCTTTTCATGCCTTTAATGCTTTATTTACTTCTTTTACTGTTACATTTAGTACCGGCTCAGGTGTTTCATTATTTCTATTGGTAAAGTTATTTCTTATGTCACTATTGTATAGTATTATATAGAAATGATATAAAATAACTTTATCTCTATTGTTGATATTTTCATTTTTATCTTTTGAAGCAAACACCTGTTGGCGTCTTGTTCCAAGTCTTCCTTTCATCAATTGGATGCTTCTTCCTTTCTTTGGTTTTTCCACAATTTTTGTCCGATTATGTTTACGAATGTTTTTGGTTTTAAGCTTATTTGCTTCTTTGGGTTGTTCTACTAATTCTACTTCATCCTCTTTGATTTTACCCCCATTTCCATGTTTAATTAGGTTTTTTTATCTAATCTGATAGTTTTCCTTGATCTTGTTTAGGAACTTTTCCATCTATCTCTTGTGCTGATTATAATACACATTTGATTAAATTGTTGTTCATTTCTTATTTACTTTCTTCCATTTCATCACGCAGCTGGGAGTACCTATTTTGTACAGCTAAATTAAATTCTACAGACTTTTCTCTTCTCTAATTGCATGAGTATTTATTATTAAAACTAATTTTCTCTTCCTTTCCTTAGGTCTAAAAATATTTTGGTTCTCACCATTCTATGGTCGCTTGGCTTTAACTTATTTAACGCTGTTATATCTTTAATCAGATTAACAATTGACATTTTATCTGAGTATAAAATTTATTTCATATGTATGTATATATATATATGCATATATATATGTATATATATATATATATATATATATATATATATATATATATATATATATATATACAGAGAGAGAGAGAGAGAGAGAGAGAGAGAGAGAGAGAGAGAGAGAGAGAGAGAGAGAGAGAGAGAGAGAGTATATATGTCTGTA